>NC_141013.1:4386880-4613048 GCF_052327205.1 Somniosus microcephalus | reverse complement strand
GAAACTGAGTTTTTTTTTTAATTAAAAATTTTTTTGATGAGGTCCTGCCGTTCAATTCAGCGGGGCGTCCACCTGTCTAGTATTTCTCCCCTTGAGGCCGCAATCCGTAATCTGCGTTGGGACACCTGTTCGGCGCCCCGCAGCTTGCCTTTCAAATGGTGGGGGGAGTGGCCTCTTCACCGCCTAAACCAGCAGCCGACCCGCACACTCCGCCAATCGGTCGCCCAAAGGTCAAAATACTCGTGTGGAGTATAAACGTCAGCGCAGACGAGTTGGGCCGAATGGCCTGTTTCTGTGCTGTATATTCTATGTACAATAGTGCCTTCGCCAGCGGAGATGTTGAGGAACCTATTAACGGATTAGCTTAGCTGCCTCAAAGAAAATACACACTGAGGATACATTGTACCTTCAAGCCCCCTCTGATCCCATCATCACCATCATCATTGAGCCCAGCATGTGGACCCCAGCATGTGGACCGCACAAAGCAGTTCTTGTTCTCCTTTGGCTCACTCCCAAAGGATGCTTGGCATTTCCAACAGAAAATTAATTTTGATCATTTGTTTGAATAATTCTTGTCTTCAAAGATAAGGTTTTTTATCCAAAATGCTCGTGGTGCAATTGCATCAATTCAAAGGTCACCTGGGTTTCAGAAACCTTTCTAAATAAATGGATGTATGAAGTTTGATGGATGGAAATCTGCAAGAAGTTGTTTTTTAAAAAATAAATAAATAAATAAAATAAAAAATAATAATTTAAAAAAACATCTGACTCATGACTTCGAAAGCAGTTGATTTAAGTGCTTGCCTTTAATGCTGAAGGAACCCCAGAGGTAACCTGAGTCTTGCTCGGAATAAGATATTTATATATTAGGATATGAAGTCTCAAATAGTGAGACATGCCTGTTTCCCCAAGTGGTTGCATCTGCTTATTATTATAGTATTCTAAAGCATCAAACTATTCCCTATTTATATATCATTAATCATATAATAATGCTTAAGATAAAAAGAAAAATTGCAAATGGCAAAAACTGAAATCAAAACAAAGTGCTGAAAGTGCACTGGAGGAATGATCCCATCTGAAAGAGAGAGATATCAGCTTAGCGGTACATAAGAATTAGGAGCAGGAGTTGGCCGTTCGGCTCCTCGAGCCTGCTCCACCATTCAATGAGATCATGGCTGATCCTCTATCTCAACTCCACTTCCCTGCACGATCCCCTTGGAGCCCAAAAATCTATCGATCTCTGTCTTGAATATGCTCAATGACTGAGCCTCCACTGGGGTAGAGAATAATGCTCTTCTGCTGGTGGCCCTGTTGTGCACATCCCATCATTCATCTGTTGGGTGCTACAATTGCACTTGGTACTCCTGCATAGGGAGGGAAGAATTTGGCCAATGTTCCTGATTTTGATTGCTATCTGGGGGTGGGTCCCTGCTGGAAAATACACACTAGTGTGGACATATGGAGAGGTCAGGATCGGGTTCCGCTATGTTGTCTTCCACCGTTATCTAGCCTGCCAATGGTCAAGTAGGCACTGAGTAGGGCTGCACATGAAGAACGCACTTGAATAAGGTACTGGAAGGCTGCCAGCACTTTCCCCCCCCTTTCCCCGCCCCTACACTTGCTTAAAAACCTGTTGCATCTCCAACTTTTTCCAGTTCTGACGGAGGGTCATCGACCTGAAACGTTAACTCTGTTTCTCTCTCTACAGATGCTGCCTGACCTGCTGAGTATTTCCAGCATTTTCTGTTTTTATTACTGCTGTCTGACCCAACTGACCTAGTGAGAGGTCTCTTATTGTTAGATCAAGTTTCAAGTTGTTTTTTTTTTTGTTTTAAACCAGTAAAAATATTGATGGATTTATTTTCATGAAGACAAAATTTTTGATTTTAGTTCTTCGTCATCTCTTGGGCTTTTTTTGTCCCAAACACGTGCATGGTTTCTGAACTTCCACTTTCCCCACCAGCCATCTCTTGAGTCAGACTACAAGTTTAGTATCAAATTGTGGACAGTTTTGTGGTGGTGACTTGCACCAGTTGGGAACTGCATCGAGACTGTCCAAACTCATTTAACTTTGTCCTTTTCAGCCAGCGAAGGGAGAATCTGGTATGGATTCAGGTCTGAGCAATTAAGGGACCGTGGTCTAACCTGCCCTGTTCCTGAAAAAGGACTTTCTGTTTGAAAGTTTTCCTGGAAATGTAACCATAGTTAGAACGAGTTGGATAGCAACAAGCCTTTGTCAGAGAGATGCAATTCACGTTCGTAACAGTTGTTGTTCTATTCCTTGTCTTTGGTCACAGGAGTGGGAGTGAGGCAGATCTATAACCTTCTCGATGGGAAAGAGGCCTTCCTACAACTGGCTAAACTGTGCCAAGAGCCAATCCTCGTTGGCACCAAGCTGCTGGATAAAATTTCATCCATTCCAAATGGGGAACTGGAATGCAGTAAGTATTCTACATGACGACCATTATCTTGGAATAATGCTACAAAATGGCTTGAAATGTGCAGTGATCATCTTGTGTTTAAAGAGAAATGCCAGCTTTTCTGTAACTTCAAACTTTTATTATCCAAAGATAATCCATTCTCGGCTCTCCAGACTGCTCAAAAACAGAGACTCCTTTCTGAAGGTGGTTTCTGAAACCTTTCTATCCAAGAGAACTGTGTGCTGATCTGAATCCAAGCGCCAGCTCTAAATTAGCTGCTGTTTTGGTTGCCCACACCCATTAGGTTGGGAATAAGCCATTGGCTGCGTGGTAGCATTCCTGCCTCTGAGCCGGAGGCTCGAACCCCGCTCCAGACGGCCCCGGTGAGTGGAGACTAGAATACGGCCCATAAATACTGGGCCGACATCCAACAGGGGACTCTCGTCTGGACGGAGTGGCCACTGGCTCAGCCGTAGCATTCCTACCTCCGAGTCAGAAGGGTTGGGCTCGGGCCTCACTCCAGGCAGCCCCGGCAAGCGAAAACCAGAATGTGACTCTGAATATCATAGAATGATACAGCACAGAAGGAGGCCATTCGGCCCATCGTGCCTGTGCCGGCTCTTTGAAAGAGCTCTCCAATTCGTCCCACTCCCCCTACTCTTTACCCATCGCTCTGCAAATTTTTCCCCTTCATTTATTTTCCAATTCCCTTTTGAAAGTCATTATTGAACACTGTGTTAACATCCAGTGGGGGTACTTGTGTCTGAGTGCAGTTGCCTCTCCTGCCCCCATTGTAAATAATAGGTTAGGCTCTTTAGCCTTGGTTGCTGCCCACCTAGGAGAATGTACTCCGCCTTGGTTCAGTGGGCAGCACTCTCTCGCCTCTGAGTCAGAAGATTGTGGGTTCTAGCCCCAGTCCAGAGATTTGAGCACATAATCCAGACTGAGGCTCCCAGTGCGGTACTGAGGGAGTGCTGCACTGTCAGAGGTGCCGTCTTTTGGATGAAATGCTAAATCAAGGCCCATCTCCGGTGGATGTAAAAGAGCTTGCTGTGCACAAATTGGCTGCCGCCTTTGCTACATTACAACAGTGACTACACTTCAAAAGTACGTCATTGGCTGTGCAGCGCTTTGGAATGTCCTGAGGTCGTGATAGGCGCTATAGAAATGCAAGTTCTTTTATTCTTTCTAATAATGTCAATAACTGATGTTTGTCTCCTCTCTCCGTGGATCCTAAAGCTGTAGAACTGCTGATTTTGGCACATGACTGCTTCAGCCTGACCTGCCACATGGAGGGCATTAGTCGAGTGTTGCAAGCTGCACGGCATCTCAGTCACAAACACCTGGCTCCCAATGAAGAGTACAGTCTCATGGTACGGACACAGTAAAACACTGCTGCATAACAACTGGCAAACCTCATTCCCCATAGCCCTGCAAATGTTTCCTTTAAGTATAAATGTATGATTAGGAATTCTTAACTATGAACTGAGGACGGTTACCTGCTGCTGGGCAAGGCACTGACTGCTGGAATATGGAGCTTTAGCAATGGGAGAACAATCCAAGGGTGCCTCATTCTATCGGAGCACGGATCAAAGAAACAAATGTGCTTCCGGATTCTTGCAGCCTATACACATTCCCTATCCCTGGGTTTTCTGGATTCTCTGGGTACCAAGTTTTTATTTTAACCTTTGAAAAGTATGGAAACTTTATATTTTGGCCATTATTGTAGAATAATTGTTGCTTTGTGGTCGAGGAAGATGTATTTCATTAACTGACCAGGGCCATTCCTTCACTTGGACTTTGTACATTGTTTGCTGGTGCCTGGATACTTCACTGGGGGCAATGTCATCTCTGTTCTTGTTTCCTGCACCCTGTGGATCCAAAATCTAACCTCACTACAGCCCATTGCTGAGACAACGGGACACACTCTTACTTTCCCTTGGAAGCCGTGCCCTGTAAACGATCAGCTTTCTTCACTTCCTCCTTCTACCTGTGTTCACTGAACCAGATGTCACCGGGGCTCAATTGGCAGCTCTCTTGCCTCAAGTTTTTTTACTCATTCACGGGATGTGGGCGTCACTGGCAAAGCGAGCATTTATTGCCCAATCCTAATTGCCCTTGAGAAAGTGGTGGTGAATATAACTGGCTCGCTAGGCCATTTCAGAGAGGCAATTAAGAGTCAACCACATTGCTGTGTGTCTGGAGTCAGATCTAGGCCAGACCGGGTAAGGACATTCGTGAACCAGATGGGTTTTTACGATCATCCGGTAGTTGCTACTAGCTTTTTGTTCCAGATTTATTTAATTGAATTTAAATTCCCCTGTGGTGGGATTTGAACTTGTGTCTCTGGATCACTGGTCCAGTAACATAACCACTTTGCTGCCGTGCCCTTATTTGTGGGTTTTGAGTTGGAGCCCCATCCCAGGACGTGAGCACAAACTCCACACTGAGAGCGCAGTGCGTCACTGGGGGAGGTGCCGTCAATCTGGCGAGATGTTAAAACTGAATCTCAAATTGTAATGAGGACTTCCTCCCGACTTTCTAAGCCCTACTTAGTTACGTTGTGTGTTAATTAAGATAAAGTATCAAAGTTAAGACATAGAGAATGAACCGGAGTGCGAATATCCTTTTTCTCTCCAAAGGTCCGGCTGGTCACTGGCATTGGACGGTACAATGACATGACGTACACATTTGACCTGCTGCACGAGAATCATAGGTTTGAAATGCTGCTGAGGAAAAACGTTGACTCGGTAGGTGAGGGTTGTCTGGGGAAATAGACTGGGAAAGTAGTCGGACCTGTTTAATCTGTGACTTTTCCCATGTGTCCACTGTTCTAAATTGCGATCTGTTTGTGAGATATTTTCATGGGAATCTCCCTCGTTTACTACAAGGCAAAAAGGTTCTGGGTTTAAACTCCACACCAGCATTGGAGCACATTTCCTAGGTTGGTAATGTAATACAGGACTGAGGGAGTACGGTCATGTCAGTGGTGTCAACCTTCAGATGAGAGATTAAGCCAGAATTCTGTTTTTGTTCAGTTGCAATAGGAAGATGATAGGGTTGGTATTAAGGAATAAAATCAAACTTTTTCTTTAAAAAAAAAAAAAAGCACTTGTTCTGGGGCTGTGGGCAACATTGGCACGGCCACATTTATTGCCCATCCCTAGTTGCCCTGAGGACATTGAGTCAACCGAATAGTACGGGACTGAAGTAGGCCAGACTGGGAAGGGGTGACAGGTTCTTCCTGAAGGGCAGTAGTGAACGGATTTTTAGGACACTCCGGCAGCTTTCATGATCATTTTATCAATTTCCCAATTTGCCGTGGTGGGATTTCAACTCTTCCCTCTGGATTGCAAGTCCAGTGCCCTAACTAACCACTGAGCAACTGTACCATATAATGGCGACAGTGTCGATCAGGAGCTCGGGGTGTGGGGATTCCCCATTATTAATCCCAGCCCTGCCACTTGGGGCACCGTGTGTTCGCACCAGCACGCTACCTTCGTTTCTTAACCGTGCTAATGTTCCAAATAATTTCCTCCAAAGTGATTTTTGGGAGATTCTTTTGCTGAAATGTAGAATGGAAACCTGAAGACGGCTTTGCTGGACTACATCAAGCGCTGTCTCCCCGGGGATAGCGAGAAGCACAACATGGTGGCCTTTTGCTTCAGCATGTGTCGCGAGATTGGGGAAAACCACGAGGGTGCAGCCCGCGTACAGCTTAAAATCATAGAGTCGCAACCCTGGGGTGAGTGTCCAACGGAGGAATTGCTTGGCTTTGTTTTCTGTTTCTAAAGTTACAATAACCTGTAAACCACCCAGGGGTCGGGATTCCACTCTGGGTGCAATCGGGGAAATTGCGCCTCCAAAAAAAAATGCACTCGAAATTGTGCTGGTCGGGTTACAGTTCAGGTTTCTGCTAAAGCTCATTTGCATCATCACAAATGTAAAATCATCCATGGACCAGTGCACTCCGGCAAGGTAGTAGAACGGAATCGGTTTTTTTCTTTCCATTTAAAGAATATTCCTTGATGTATTTAAGAGCGGTAACCTGGTGCGATTTTATTCACACAGCTGAAAATGGGTTTATCACCAAAAATAAGCATTTTTAATCGGGGTGTCCAGTCCTCTGTTTTTTTTAAATTCGTTCATGGGATGTGGGCGTCGCTGGCAAGGCCGGCATTTATTGCCCATCCCTAATTATCCTCGAGAAGGCGGTGGTGAGCCGCCTTGAACCACAGCGGGCAGTTAAGAGTCAACCACGTTGCTGAGTGTCTGGAGTCGCTCCTCGGCCAGACCGGGTAAAGACGGCGGATTTCCTTCGCTAAGGGAACCAGATTGGGTTTTTAATGACAATCCGGTAGTTTCGTGGTCACCATTACTGATCTACTTTTTATTCCAGATTTATTTAATTAACTGAATTTAAATTCCCCAGCTGCCATGGTGGGATTTGAACTTGTGTCTCTGAATTACTAGTCCAGTAACATGACCTTTATGTTACCGTACCCCCTAAACCGTAACCTGATTTAAAATCACTGAAAATGACTTTAAAAAAACTATACTGAACCATTTAATAGTTTCATTGGCGTACATTAGTCTGTTTCTTAGTAAATTAATATGTTTTGATGAGATAAAAATGTTAAAGCTTGCACACTTCAGAAAATGAGTGCGATTTGAAGATTCTTCCCGAACTGTGGGAATCTCGCACTGATGACCTGGGGGTGGGGCCAGCTTTGTGGGCGGGGCCTGAGCTGGTGAATTGAATCTTAAACCAGCTAAAAGATCGCGGGGGGGGGGAAACACGAACATAAGTGGTTTTGGGCGTAACTCATGTGGAATTTTAAACGATCTTTTGCACTGGGTTGGCTGATTCTGCCCATTGTGCTGATCTAACTCGCAGAAACTCGACCCCCAAGTGTTTAGGCTTTTGTGCTCGTCCTCCATGCGGTTATAATTTAATTCCAAAATACATAAATCTCTCTTTTGGGGGGAATTGGCTGTTAAATTGGAACTGGTTTCTTTGTTGCTGTTGAGAGAGGAAGGAAATGAATGGTATAAAACTGGAAAATTGCACAAATAAATCACGTTTCCCATTGTGATTTAAAATATATTATCAGTGGAGCAATTGAAGGGCCTATTGAAGTTTATTTTCTGTAGTAATTTGATTTATTCAGAGAATCTTATCTCTGCTGTTGCTAATAAACTTTCTAATGAAGTTTCAGAACCCATCCACCATTATATAATGCACTGAGTTTAAAAAAAAAAAAAAAAAAAAATTAGCCCTGTATCCAAATTGTGATGCCTGTATTTTGAGATTATCGAAGGTGTGTGGCCCATGTTGTTATACGGCCCTTTCTGTGTTTCAGAGGTGACTCCTGAGTTGAAGAAATCGCTGCTGAAGGTCTTGACTTTGCTCAAAGATGCGGCTGAGAGCTACTCAAAGGTAGATGCCTTGATACTTGGAGCTCAAATTGTGAACTGTACTGAATACATATCCATGTGTTACCCAGTGGTTACAAAAAGTAAGATGAATATTTTCACTTATTTAACGCCTTACCATGCTGATAAAATGTCTGGGTTACACTATGAATTGCTTTTTGAGTGCGGAAACTCGGCAGGCAAACTCGAACAAACAATCGGATGAATGACCAGTTTGTGGTATTGGTTGAGGGAGGCATGTTGGTCAGGATAGCAAGAGAACACCCTCCTCTTCAAATAATGCCACGGGTTCCTTGATGTCCATCCAAGCAGGTAGATGGGGCCTCGGTTTAATGTCTCAAGATGTTAAGCATGGGATACTACATCCACACTTGGTTGTGTAGTGAGCCACATCACAAAATTAATTCCATATCTAAGGAAGTAAGGAGACAGCAAGAGATTGTGTACAGTGCTTGCCACATAGTCATAATATCTGTCATCTGGTATTCCTGGCTGTCCAGCAGTGGAAACCGTGATCAACACCACAGTTCAAGTGTGGGCCCATGGAGATCAGGTTTATTTGGGCAAACTTCTCCTAAGTCACTTTAAAGTTCCTGTTGGTATTGGGGAGAATTATTGTTTTTTAAATGAAGGCATCCAATGCAACCTGATTCTGAAATGGGTTAAGAATATTTCAACCTGGTTTCCCTGGTTGATCACTGCAGGTTAAGAGATCATTTATCTACAAAGTGTCCTGCATCTCCCAGCAGGAGCGGCACCTTCAGCCATCCCGATGTGCTTGGATTTTGTTGCAAATCCTCACTCATCCTTTGGTCACTTTTGTTTTTTTTTCATTGTAGTGGGATTTTGTTGCAAATGCGTAAGGTTCCGGTTTTGTAACCCCAACAACTTGCATTTCATCCCAAAGTGCTTCATGGGAGCGATTCTCAAACAAAATATGACACTGACCCGCATAAAAAGATATTCGGACAAGTGACAAAAAAGCTTGGAACGGTTTTAAGGAACATCTTAAAGGTGGAGAGGTTTAGGGAGAGAATTCCAGAGC
The DNA here is from genome assembly GCF_052327205.1 of Somniosus microcephalus. NCBI lineage: Eukaryota > Metazoa > Chordata > Chondrichthyes > Squaliformes > Somniosidae > Somniosus > Somniosus microcephalus. The sequence continues at coordinate 4,604,147 of NC_141013.1, read as the reverse complement.
TTGGGGCCTTGGCCGCTGAAAGCACAGTCCAGCCGCCAACGGTGGAGCGATGAAAATCGAGGCTGCTGTTAATTTCAGCGTAAAATCCAAAAGCATCTCATGGATGAGCATTCATATTGACTGTCTGCCTTGTGCACTCAGTGCTGACCAGACAGTAAAAGATTATTTCCAACATCATTCATCAATACAACAGTAAATAACAACAACTTATATTTATATAGCACCTTTAACATAGTAAAACGTCCTAAGGTGCTTCACAGGAGTATTGTAAGACAAAACTAAATTTGACATGAGGAGAAATTAGGGCAGGTGGCCAATAGCTTGGTCAAAGAGGTCGGTTTTAAGGCACGTCTTAAAGGAGGAAAGCGAGGCGGAGAGGTTTAGGCAGGGAATTCCAGAGCTTAGGGCCCAGGCAACCGAAGGCACAGCCACCAGTGGTTGAGCGATTTATAATCCGGGATGCTATCTCGGGGTGGGGGGCTGGGGCTGAAGGAGATTACAGAGATGGGGAGGGGTGAAGCCATGGAGGGATTTGTAAACGAGGATGAGAATTTTGAAATCGAGCCAATGTAGGTCAGCGAGTACAGGAGTGATTGGGTGAACGGGACTTGGTGTGAGTTAGGACACAGGCAGACGAGTTTTTGATCACCTCAAATTTGTGTAGGGTAGAATGTGGAAGGCCAGCCAGGAGTGAGTTGGAATAGTCTAGTCTAGAGGTAACAAAGGCATGAATGAGGGTTTCCGCAGCGGATGAGCTGAGGCAAGGCCGGAGACGGGTGATGTTACGGAGGTGGAAGTAGGCGGTCTTTGTTATGCTGCGGATATGTGGTCGGAAGCTCATTTCAGGGTCAAATATGACACCAAGGTTGCGAACAGTGTGGTTCAGCCTCAGACAGATGTAGGGAGAGGGACGGAGTCAGTGGCTCGGGAACGGAGTTTGTGGCGGGGACTGAAAACAATGGCTTTGATCTTCCCAATATTTAATAAGCCTATGAATAGAGTGCACCTGGCGGGCTAGATCACAAGGTAATCATGGCTCAGGAAGCCCATCTCGACGACTCTATCTGGATCCTACAAACTCCCATCACAGCATCTCGCTGTTCTGTAACTGGTTCCAGGGATTTTGCCTCTGCTACTGTACTCCGACGTCCATTCCATACGTTACTTACTGTTTATGTGAAAAAGAACTTCCTGATATCAGGAGACATCTCTGAAATGTACAAACCCCCCAACCTTTTTCTTTTCAACATCAGAGTCTAACAAATTATTGTCACATCTTAACTGATCTGTTTCACACTCTTGCAAGGGTTTCTCTCTCGCAGTTCCAGAATAATAAATTGACCAGAAAATTGCAAATTGTTAAGTCTCAAAATAATATCTTACAAATGCTACTGATCTATCCGGTGACCCATGTTCTCGTGCCTGCTTTTATGTGGTATGTACCAAACATTGTCCTTCACATTGTAAAAATTATACAGATGGGCATTTGTTGCAATATTATAGGTCAAAAAGGAGCTCTATTCATGCCCTAAAGGTTGTCCAAGTATCGTGACTGTTTGTCAATATTATTATTCTTTACGCAAGAATCTTATTTGCTGTACAATTTTTCTCTCTTTCCCCCCACCCTTCCCTGTCCCGTTCTCCGGCCTCGTTAGCTGCAGGCGGAGGGACCTGACCGAGGTCTTTCCCAATGCCACTTGGATCCAAACCCTTAGAAGCCGCCCGCGAGTGAAGGGATGGAAGGGTTACATTCCCTTGCCAAACACTCGGCAGTCCGAGCAAAGAGCAGGGTGGATGGAACTTGAGTCACGTAATACGCCACTTGCACGCAGCATTTTCACGTGCGCGTAGATTTTTTTAAAAATCCCAATTTTCTTATGACCAGAAAAAAAGAAAATTTAGCCTGAGATTGGACCATTGTGAGGGGATACAGCTGGTGGAAGGCATGGATTTCTGTCTCGTGACTGCAGTTGCTCCCCTTCAGCCCATTCCAGTTGGTGAAAGTACCCCACGGTAGATGGGGTTGACCCTTGAGCACTGGGGCACCAACCCACAGCACAGAAATGCAGATACTACCACAGCGACAACACCCTTAAAAGTTCTTTATTGGCTGTGAAGCACTTTGGGACGTCCTGAGGTCACGGAAGGTGCTGGAGAAATACAAGTTATTTTTTTTTATATAGATGCACAAACCCAAAAAGTGCAGAGATCCATGTGTCAGAAAGAAAAGTATTAATTCTTAATCATGTTTTGTTAGTTTCAAACTTGCTAATTCAGCCTCCATCTCCTAACCTCCCCACCCTGCTTCTCCAGGAATTGTCACCTAACATAAGTGCAAGTCTGCAGCTGTTATGGGAAGTTATATGATATGACATTTAATTTACAGAGATTTCCAAAGCGAGTGATTCGTGTAATTGTAATTCTTGATGATCCACAAACCTGTTTCTGCCTGAACACTCTGAAGATGCGAGCGACATTAAGTCTGACATTTGAAACGATTGTGTAGAATGAGTTTCCAGTCTTGCATCGTATACACTCCTTGGTTCATTTATCACTGGGAAACAGACTATATTATCTTTCTGATCAGTGTCTCTGAGCTTAGTGAATTTAAAAACAAACCTGGCTCATCGCTCTGTTACAGCCAGCAGCTCTCCACGAGTCTGGGATATTGGAAAGAAATAAAAAGAAAGACTTGCATTTATATGGCGCCTTTCACGACCTCGCAACGTCCCAAAGTGCTTTACAGCCAACTAAGTACTGTTACAATGTAGGTGTTGGTTGAGGGATAACAGTTGGCCAGGGATAACCCCCCTGCTCTTCTTCAAAATGGTGCCATGGGATCTTTTACATCCACCTGAGAGCAGACGGGGCCTCGGTTTAACGTCCCATCCGAAATACACAGCCTCAATCACAGAACTGTAGTTGGGTTTCCTTGTTGCTCGTTGTGAATGCTTTCCTTTTGTTCTGGCCCTGCAGCTGATTAGACATCAGATGCTTGAACTCCCTTACCCAACTTTCCAACGGGCAATTTGCCTTGTTCAGAGTTCACTTTGTTTATGGTATGCGAGTGACATTGTTTCATAGGAGGGCTCTTTGTACGTCAGTTAACTTGCATGGAAGCACAGAAAAATACTAGTTAGTTAAATGGGGTCTTGCTTTATGCCTCTGTGGTGGGATTGCAGAGGATTGCGAGAGTGGCTGGGAAGTGTGAAGCGGTTTCAGCAGCTTCTATTTTCAGTCTTGTTTTTGTTTCCTTCTCGGGAAAATTATTTTAAAAACTTTCATTTCTCCAGCCACCAGACATCCCAAAGCACTTTACAGCCAATTAAGTACTTTTTGCAGCGTAGTGACTGTTGTAATGTAGGAAACGCGGCAGTCAATTTGCGCACAGCAAGCTCCCACAAACAGCAATGTGATAAATCACCAGATCCATTTTTTTTTTACTGATGTTGATTGAGGGATAAATATTGGTCAGGACACCGGGGAGAACTCCCCTGCTCTTCTTTGAAATAGTGCCATGGGATCTTTTACATCCACCTGAGAGCAGACAGGGGCCTCGGTTTAATGTCTCATCCGAAAGACGGCACCTCCGACAGTGCAACATTCCCTCAGCACTGCACCAGTGTCGGTCTGGATTTTGGTGCTCTAGTCTCTGGAGTGGGACTTGAACCCACAACCTTCTGACTCAAAGGCGAGAGCGCTACCCACTGAGCCACAGCAGACACTAAACTGATAGAAGTCTTATTCTAAAAAATACCCAGGTCACCTTTGACGGCAACCATCAAATTTACTCATACTTTTATTCACTCATTAACAAGCTGTGACACATCAGAGATCTCTCATTTCATTGACGACATGCACATAAAATTTCTGGCTGTCGAACCTGTTACCTGTTGCTCTGGAGTTATGGCAGGAGACTCGGAGATCCCTGTGGAAATTCTCCCCCATAGTTTTAAATGTTCTCCGTGGAAGCTTGTCCCTGTGGCCACTTTAATTTTATTGCTGGCTGGAAACCGCTTGCCTGTGTGCATTAATGTCATTTCAGAAGCAGATGGCTCACTACTGATTAAAAGACAAACTAATCAGTGTTGGACTCAAAGTTCACCCAGATAGAAACAATTCATACAGATCATTGGCTCTGATCTTCCAGATTCAGTTTATCTTGTGTACTATTCCACCAAGCCTTCAAAGGGATGACCAGCTGTGGGGACTGTCGAGTGTCGACCTGTTTAACCAGTCAGCTCTGCTTTGTCCTGAAGGGGATGAGTGGCCTGAAACTGGTGCTTGATTTGTTTCCTTGGTCCCTATGACGCTTGACTTGTGAGTCTTGTTACCCCCTCCCTCAGCCTCTCCTCCTTTTTAAAAAAAAAAAATAAAAAATAAATAAATAAATAAATAAAAATCTACCTCCTTGATCAAGCTTTTGGTCACCTGTCCTAACATCTTCTTTGGCTCTGTCAATTTTTGTCTTATTTACGCTCCTGTGAAGCACCTTGGGACATTTCACTACTTTAAAGGTGCTATATAAATGCAAGTTGTTGTTGTCTTGCTTTGATGGGTGACGTGGTCTTTTGTCAGATTTTGACTAATTGTGAATTGTATGTTTCTGAGATTCTTTTGGGCTTCAAAGCCAAGGAGTGGGTGTAAGTGTTTCACAATAACCAGACTGTTCCATTAACCTCTGCTCGCCAGGCAGTTGCATCATCTGGGGCTGGTGGAAAATTCTACCCCCAATATCTGAGTTCAGACGAGCTTTTCTTCTTTGTTTAAAGTTAGAATTTTTGAAATGTGGAGATGTTTTATTATTCTTGAAATGAATCTAAAATGCTGCTAAGAAATCAAGTATTTGTCTATTGTGAAACCTGTAGTGTATCTTACTGTTTTTGATTAATTCTACTTTTTAATAAACCTAATTAAGTTTAGGGGAGATTAGATTTTTTTTTATGCAGAGTTGCTGTTGATCTGGAACGTGTTGCCTGAAAGGGAAGCAGATTCAATAAATAGTAACTTTCAAAAGGGAATTGGATAAATACTTGAAGGGGAAGAACTCACAGGGCTATGGGGAAAGAGCAGGGGGGAGTGGGACTAATTGGGAGAGCTCTTTGAAAGAGCCGGCACAGGCACGATGGGCCGAATGGCCTCCTTCCGTGTTGTATAATTCTATAATAATTTGTAGCCAGAGATCTACGGTCTATCAGTGTCGCCTTACCATCTACCGAGGAGATGGGGGGAGTGCCAGGTGGTGCGCTCCATATTAAGTGACCTTATCAACGGTGGAATGGGTTTATTGTTCAGCCTGGCATCCTATTCCACCCCCACCATCTTGTCCATGAGGTCGCCTTGCGGTTCATGGGAAGCGTGGACCTACCTACTTAAGTGATCATTTGCACTGGGTGTGTGAAAAATGGAAACTGCTCAAATCATAACAGTAGATAGCTGCTGCCCACTGCTGTAAAAAGTGATCCTTAAAGTCCTGTAACTTGGGCTTAGGACAAGTCCAGCTTGTTGAGTGTGATGGTGTCTAAATAGAGAGAGGTTTTCCTGAGTTAAGTAAGTCCTAGTTTATGGTTTTAAAGTTTATCATGTTAAGGAGGTACAGGTACTGGGTTTGTTCAGATTGGAAATACTTGCTAACCTTCCTCTTTCCAGGACTCATGTATCCGACGTGCCTCTCAGTGTGTGAAACTGGCCAAACTGGTGACTCTCCAGCTTCACCTCCTAAACAACAATCAGGGTGTGCAGTTAATCAACCTGCAGAGAAAGGACCTGATGCCTTGTATCCTCTCCTTGCCGAGGTTCTATCAGGTACTGAGAGAATTGTTCAGTTACATGATTAAAAATACCTGCAGTTGTCTCAATCGAGCTGCCTCACTTCAGTTTCAAATCTGAGTATGGCTGGACTCCATTGCTTTCTCGCTAATGGGTTTGAATAATTGCTTTTTCAACCCCTTCCCTCCAAATTATCACTGATTTCATTAAAATGTGGAGCCCAGATCTCTGATGATTCTGACTCTTTAGAAGTTCACGTCCCAAGGTTCCAGTCTGAGCTTGACGAGTGAAGCAATGGGTTAACATTCTGACAACTTCACCTTCAAACCCACTGCAGACTCCTGAACCTAAGGTCCATTTCTCTGGTTAGTTCACAGCGCAAAACTGCACCAAATTGTGTCTTGCTCAAAGCCACAAGCATGACTGATGCAGGAAGTTGAAATGCCGCACAGATACAATGGGACTGTCTCCTGAGGTTGGGGCTTCAGTGCCCTCGTGTGTCCATTCCCATGGCTCAGAGTATTGGATGCGTTAAGTGAGAAAATATCTCACTTAGCCAGTACAAAATTCGCAAACTTAAAAAAAAATATTGGGCCACATTTGGCAGCGCTTCACTCTACTTCAGTGTTCCTGGGTGAGAACAAGCAGAGCCCCCCCCCCCCCCCCAATTTCCTGCCACCCAAACAGAAGCACAGCTGGTGTCCTGTAACCACAGCAGTGTCGGGTCGGGCAGGGCAGGTTGTGATAGAAGGCAGCATTGAGAGTCTAAAGGAAAATAAACACAAAGGGTGGAACCTAACTGGTTTATCTGTGAATTGTTGCTTGGTACCAGTCTGTGCCTGTGTTGGGCTTTTCTCTAACTAGTGCTTTTCTCGCTCACAATAGCTATGCAGTAGGAGTGAAATAGTTGTAGCTTTAAAGGCACTGATTCCAATTTTATTTACATCGATCAGAAAAGAGAATAACCATTCCCGATTACTATCGTGGATGGGCATCCACTTAATGCATCGCTTTTTACAGGGGAAAAAAGGTATTATTTCCCAGTAAAATGGTGACTTTGTCATTTGAATATAATTCAGGTTTACTTCGGTTCATTCTTGTCCCCAATGCAAAAATCTACATCTGTAGCCAAGCACTTCATCCCTGTGAACCAAAATGTAGTTTGGGATAGAATGCCCCCTTTACCTTGTTTCCAGGAATCCCACCAGATCACATCATTTGAAGACAGATCAACCACTTTTCTAAACCATTAAACCAGTTTATTCACAAATATACATTTACAGTAGGAGCAGTATAGGCAAGATATGCAAAACAGTCCAGAAGTCAGTTCGAGTGGGTTAATTTTATAAACAAGTGAGATTTAATTATTGAAGAATGAATCAATTCCACTGGCAGTTAAATGTTTTCAGTCTGTCTCTCGTTTCCCTCCTTCCAGGCTGCCATAGTTGCAGAAGCATATGACTTTGCACCCGATTGGGCAGAGGTGTTGTACCAACACGTGATCGTCCGTGGTGAGTTTGTGTACCTGGAGGAGTTTAAGCAACAGCACCGGCTGCAGCACAGTCTGTTTGAAGAGGTTTCTAATAAGTGAGTACAGCCATACAGCTTCTGGTCAGACTTCACCCTGACACATCCCTCCACAGCCTGGGGATTTGGAGATTGCTTAGTCAGTGGTATTCAACGTTAAGATTTAAAATCAGTGGGCTGATATTTATGCAGCTTTCCTCAGTTAGAATTGGGGAAACCCAGAGAATAATATACAGAAATGGGATTTGCAAGGGGTGAGAGAACTTTTATTTCACTGATGTCTAGTTCGAAGGATCTAAAAGAAAAAGTGGGCATTATGTTACAGCTGATAAACTGTCCTGGTTCAGTACTAGTTTCAAACATTAAGTTAATGAAAATGTCTTAATTTCCAGTGTACTCTGAAACAAATGAGAAAATGTTATTTATTGTGGGACATAATACAGAGATGCTGCTGAAGCCCTCAGAACAAGTTGACCTGCTTCTTCTGTCTGACTTCGGTGTGTGTAGAATGGGCTGGTTCCCTGACTCTTAACATGCAGTGTCTGGCCATGTCACAGACTGCAATACAGATTCCACTGAATGACGAGTTGGTGTTCTGGCAGATTTTGAAACATTTGGCACTGACTGTCATGCAGGTCAAACAGACAAATTAGGTAAATCAGCAAGTCGTGATTTGCATTAGACAAAGCTAAAACATGTAGGCTGCAGCAAGTTCCAGGCTGGAGGCAGAATGAGTTAAAAGTGGAAGTCCGTGCAGTGAATTGCACAAGTGGAAATCCTTTAATGGGCAGGATCGGAATTGTTTTACTTAATTTCTTTTTAAACATTTCCAGGTTTAAACAACACAAGGGAGATGCTGTTGCAAGTCAGAACCTGAAGGGGTTATTGCAGTACTGTGAGGACATCTACCTGTTTTACAAACTGGCTTACGAGCACAACTTCACTGACATAGCAAACAAGCTCCTTAAAGAACCGCAGACAAGCTGCTATCTGAATGATATGATTGCCAGCTAGCTCTTCATGCTCCCACTTTTCAGCACTTAACTTTTTTAAATGCAATCTGAACAAATGTTATATATTGTAAAAATGTAATTGTGTAAATACAGTTTTTGCCTATGTTCAATCTAATTTCACAGGTGTCTCAGACCAATTTATTTTTAATACTTTCTTGTGCAGCCTAAAACCAACCTATGTCTCAAATGTACAGTACCCAGTGTATAAAAGGTACTTCCTGTACACAGCAGTTGAGCTGACAGTGTAGGACCGGGCACAACAGGAGTGTTTTCCACCACATCCAATATGATGGGCCTATTTGTTAACTAGTACAGGAAACTTTCTGGTATCCGGCACTGACTGGACAGAGCTGCTGCCGGTCGATCAACATTGCCGGAAAAACGAGCGCTAATGTTAACATATGGAGCTTCTGAGCTCTGTCTGAAGCAACAGCTTCAAAACAGTCGGCGCAGCTTGCAAGCGTCTCTGTAGCTAAGCAACAGCTTCAGCTAGACGCTTGCAGAGCCTGACTGGTGGGGAAAAAAAGCAACTTATCTGAACCAACTCCTGAATTTTACCAGTGGATAGAGCATTCTGGATATTTAACCTCCAGTTAAACGAAAGTTTCCTGTACCGTGCAGTATCTGACACAGATCTCTGGGACAGGACTGGCTGATTCCATGGTGCAGTTTATGATTTGCAAATTGGTAATATTTCAGTTCCGTGTCAGTAAATTCTCATCAGTAATTAGAAATGGTTTAAAGGAATTCGCTTCCATGCATCCATTCAGGCAGTGGAGTGACACAAGGGGTGGATGAGATTCATGAAACACCACTTCTGTTACATGGCTGCTGTTTAGTGGATAGTCTGCACCCTCTACCAGGCTCCAGCACTTGTTGCCAGCATCCTGCATTAGAGCTGTGCTTTTTTTTTTTAAAAAGCATTTCAGATAGAAATAACTATCCATGATATTTGTATAATACATATGGTGTGTAATTTCCTATGCTTACTAGCACACCATGGCTTATTGATGAAGTCCTTTTTAAGCAGCAGGAATATTGTTCTCTATACTCCAGTGAGGCTAGTGTCAGGAGTAGTAATATGATGGAGATTGAACAGCAAGATGAAGGATGCTTGCAACTCAAGAGTATGTCAAGGATTGAATCAACCACACTTCAATGAAGTGTCGGCTACTGATCCTGCTGCCTACATTAAAATCTTATGTTTGCCTTTGTGACACATTGCTTGTAAAATGCAGCGATACAGAAATCCACCTGTCCTACTAGAGTTGAATCATTGTACAATTACTAACCCTTGTCGGTCGCAACTCTCCTGCTGCAGTTCACTGATCTGCTGGGGAATTAAATGGTTTAAATTATCAAATTACTCTCAAGGAGTGAAGTGTCAGGCCAGGCCTAGGGTTTCATTAGACGGTTGTGTGTGTTCCACTCCTGTGAAGTGGCAATTCCCTTTTGGAAGTTTGAAAAACCATACCAGTATGTGCACCCATGTACCATACAACCAAATCAGTTATTACATATATTTTAAAGGGGGAAACAATGCATAAAATGATTATTATATTCATTTATTGTCTTAAAACAGGGCACGTGTCTAATTATGTTTACATGTAATGACCCTTCCTGACTAAACAGATGAGATTAATGTAAAAATAAGTTACTCATCTGTTGCATAAATTGTGTCCTTTCTGCAGACGTGAGAAAGTGTTTTGTATAATAAATATGAATTTACTGGGGGAGGGGAGAGATATTCAATACAGGAGCCACTCCCATTCCTGGTTTGTGCCCTGACACTAATTAAGACAAGGCAACAGGTACTTCAAAATTAATGCACATTTCCCTTACCAAGAAATGATACTGGGTTGTGACAGCACCTTATGATCAATGTAGAATCCGCAGCATTTACTGTACCAATGTCAATTTATATGCACTTCTAAACCATTTACAAAGGACTGTCCTGAAGTTACACTGAATAGAAAGCATGAGTGCCTTCAACTGTATACAAGAGATTTTTACACCCCCTCCCCAGTGAGCTGTGAAAATAAAAAGGCCACAAATTCCCTTCTGCAGCAGGTTTTGCTTAAATAGATTCTGCATTTTAGTTCCATTAGTGCAAGTCACTGCTTTCAAGAGGGAGAAAATAATTCTTCACTCCCCTTCCATTAGCAACTTTGATTCAAAAACCCTTCACAAGGAGACTAATTTCTCCCACCAAACCCTTAACAAAAAGCCAGATTGTAGGTCTCGAACATGGACCTTCTAAATGAACATTGAATGGGGCTGTATTATTAATCCATTATGAAAATATTCAAGCAGGTTCGGTATTTTTCTCCCTCCTTGCCTGATGCCAGTGACTTTGATGTGCAATTCTGTTAATAAGCAGCAGCAGCCACCTAAGCCCTTCACCCAGGTGCTCATTCCTTCCCCAGTGAGCCAGGACAGCAAGGGAGGGGGGGGGGGGGGGATCAGCCAGATTCTACGCGTGCCAGGTATCCACCTCACTCTGGACGCCAATGGCTGTATCCACCCTATAGCCCTATCTGATCAGTTAATGAGATTATTTACCCCCCCCAAAAAAGACATTTCTATAATATCTTTCACAGCCTCAGACCATCCCAGAGTACTTTTTGAAGTGTGGTCACTGTTGTAATGTAGGAATCACAGCAGCCAATTTGCACACAGCAAGCTCCCGCAGACAGCACTGTGATAATGACCAGATCATCTGTTTGAGTGATAAATATTGACCAGGACACCAGGGAGAACTCCCCCTGCTCTTCTTTGAATAGCACCACGTGATCTTTTACATCCACCTGATAGGGCCTTGGTTTAACATCTCATCGGAAAGATTACCCTACTCTTGTGTAAAGACTATGACCCAGCCAGCAAAACTCGGATTAAACGGCTATAACAATCTGTTTTTGTTACTGGAATCCACAAAATATCTTTAGCAATTTCTGGTCATGGAACCCTTAAGCTCAAACAATTACTGAACTGCAGGGTCCTTGTACACTCGATAACAACTCTTGTTGGGTTGTTTCTCCTTTTCCACCCCCCAACCAGGTTTAAACCATGGCCCTTTCAATGTACTTGTGTTTAAATTGGTCATCTGCACAAAAGAGAGAAAGAATAAAGGAGAAGTTATTTTCTTTAAAAACCTTCAGGCACCCACAGGTGTGGCCATAAAAATAAGCAATGTCACAGCAAAGTCCCATTGTCCCAAGTCAGAGAGACCATATAATATTGAGGGCGTGTTCTCTTAAGGCAGGAAGACCGACCCAGCAACCAAAAGCACAACTTCAGCAGAAAATCAGGATCTCTAACTAGTCCATTTTAGTTTTCAAAGGAACAAAAAAGCAGGCAAAATTCAAGAAATTTTAAAAATAGTAATCTTACTTTGTGATTCTACTGTACCACAATAAACGTGATATTACATCAGCTCAGGTCACAATATGAGGCATGGACACTGCAAGGCTCCATATTTTTTTTCAAATATATATCGCTCTCTTCTCCAACCCATTCCCCCCACCCCGCCCCCAAATCCATGCAGGTACTTTGTCCACACGAGTATTGTCACTGACAGTAACAATGCGCAATTATGGTACCAGTAACAAAACATGTTGACGTTAATATCAGGCATCCGGAGTCCTGTTTCCATAACAACGCAAGGGTTCTGTGCAGCTCTCGAAGAAACCAGCAGCAGGAGGTTGTCTACAAAAAACATGCTGGAAGAAGCCTGGATCACTGGCCACGATCACATGAAGTCGTCGTACTCCTGCGTGTAAGCATAGTCATCGAGGTCATCCTTCAGATTCGCCTTAAATCCACCTGCGAGCACGGGGGCCTTTTTCTTCTTTTTGCCTTTGCTTTGCTAAAAAGGCCAAAAAACAAAATGAAAAAGTCAACTTAACTCGTTATGGGAATTGTCCCTTCATGAACAGAACTTCTACAACAGCTCGTATTTATAAAACATCACAGGATCGTAATCCGACAAAAACTGACACCGAGCTAAAGGGAGGTCGGTTTTACATCTTAAAAGAGAACGAGGCAGAGAGGTTTAGGGAGGGAATTCCAGAGCTCCGGGCCCAGGCTGCTGAAGGCACGGCCGCCAATGGTAATTGGGGATACACGAGAGCAGAACTGTACGAACAGAGGGGTGAGGCCATGAAGGAATTTGAACACAAGGATGAGAATTTTAAATTTGAGGTGTTGCTGGACCGGAAGCCAATGTAGGTCAGCGAGCACATCGATGATGGGTGAGCAGGTCTTGGTGCTAAAGATCCAACAGAATAACTTGCATTAGCATCTTTTTCCACTGTCTCCAGTGACAATTTCATCTGACAGGCAGGTGCATTACTGTTGTAGGAACTGGTCTGGAAAAGTTGAGCTCAAAGGCATTATCCATACAGCCTAACCATCTAATCGTTTGAGTGTTGTGACCACTTTCCTCATGAACATACAGGAAACTCTTTTTATCCAGCACCGATGGTGCCGGTTGATCACAAAGTCCAGATTACAGAGAGGTATATTTACCAAGGTACAAGAGGCCCGGTTAAATGGCCACTAAAATGAAGTTGCAAAATCACCAAAGCATGGTGCAGCACAGTCTCAAACACCCTGCACTCACAGGCCACTTGCATAACATCACTCTTTTAACCAGTTGGTGGCCAGTGTTTATCCTGAGGTTTATTCAGCAAGGTCATAGAATGGTCTCCTGTGCTGTAACCATTCGGCCCGTCGAGCCTGTGCTGGCTCTCTGCGAGAGCACTTCAGCTAGTCCCACTCCTCCGCCCTTTCCCCGTAGCCCTGCAAATTTTTCTTCAGGTTCTTATCCAATTCCATTTTGAAAGCCATGATTGAGTCTGCCTCCACCACCCTCTCAGGTAATGCATTCCAGACCCTAACCATTCACGTCACCTTTGGTTCTTCTGCCAATCACCTTAAATCTGTGTCCTCTGGTTGTCGACCCGTCTGCCAATGGGAACAGTTTCTATCTACTCTGTCTAGACCCCTCATGATTTTGAACACCTCCATCAAATCTCCTCTGCTCCAAGAAGAACAACCCCAGCTTCTCCAGTCTATCCATCTAACTGAAGTCCCTTATCCCTGGAATCATTCTTGTAAATCTTTTCTGCACCCTCTCTAAGGTCGGGAGAACAGGCTGGGCACGCTTAGGGGTGATGTTACAGATTGAACCTTTTCCAGGCCTTTCTGTATAAAATGCACATTTAACAAGACTGCACAGCCTTCAACAAGAAAATAAAAAGGATCAAACAAAGTAAAGGAATTCTACCAGATGCAGCTGAATACCTCAGGCTGTAACAGAATACAGCAGGCTCTGTGCGAGACACAATGCCCCTTGTAATGGGAGTTTATCATGGGACCTTTCATGACAGCTAGTAAACACTCTTCAGATAGCTGACTGATTTGCACAAGAGATAATAAAATGCCTCAGGAATCTTCACTGGCTTTCTGTTAAAGGGGAATGTTGTCGTCTGGCTATGTATCATCACAGATAATTTGTTACACATAAAAACCGTCCCGGGTCACAATGAAATAGATGTGGGATGTTCATCTTTCTACAGAAGCCTACAGCCACCTCCCCCATCATAGCACCTAACTGCAGCTTAAATAATTCCAGAGTTTTGCCTGTATTACCGCACTACTAGAAGACCCTTCCAGGTATTGAACAAGCATGCGAAGTGGTGCTTCCTGACATCAGTCCTGAACACTCCCGCATTGTCCCTGCTATGCTGTGCGACCGCTCAAGTGATCTGGAGGCTCCACACAGGCAACTTACAGGCTTTTGATTGCAAGAAATTGTGCATGCGCGAAAATTTGAATGGGCCGCGCAGCCTGTTAAAGAGACCGCACAAATTTATTTACTTTTTTTTATTTTTTTATACAGGGAACATTGGTTCCTGGTGCCATGCCCCCTACCCTTGCAGTTGTGATTTAACTCAAAATAATGCTACGGGATTTACTTTTGCTATTAATATTTTGTATAACTCTTTAGGATCACTTATTTCAGGGCTGGTGTTCCTATTGCTCTAGTCCTTCCTCAACTTCTGGTGCTTCACTGCGCCACTTCCAAGGGAATATTTCCACCGTGACTCTGTTCAGCTGCAACATGACAGCCTCAGATTTATACTTTCAAGGATTCCTCAACCCCCATGTTTTATTGTTTTCTAAAAAGCTAAGTGGAGCAGAAATACTTAAGGGACCCAACCCTAGTCCCACATTTCCCAGGAGGTGCAAATGGTTAAACATTTCTTTCCCCAGAGATTGATCAGGAGCTGAATGTTTTTATTTCAGTCTCACGAGTCTTTGTTAGTTTCTTGTTCAAGTCCCTGTCTGGGATTTCCTTCGGATATTAGATAAGACGATAGGACTTTAGGGAAAAGCTTCAATGCAGACTGGGGCCTTCAACACATCTTATCCACCATCAAGACAATTAGTCAGAGAAAGAAAAAAGGGTATTTTCCAACCATAGCACAGGCCATTGAGTCTACAACAGTTCTTTGCTAGACTAATCCAAAACTAATCCCAGCGCACCACGCTCTTTTTTATAGCCCTGTTTCATCACCTATCTTTTTCCTTAAAGGATGCAATGGTGTCTGCCTCAATTACTCCTTGTGGCAAACCATTCATTGCTCCCAACAACTCTCTGTATAAAGACATTTCTTCCAACCTTTCTCGTCATTCTTGGTGGTAAATTTAAGTTGATGGCCCCTAGTTATCGACTCGCCGACCAGAGGAAATAAGTCTTTCCCTACTCACCCTGAAAATCCACCCTGATTTTAAAAAGCTCTATAGCATGTCCTCCTAGCTGTCTCTGCTCCAATGGATAGTGTATCGCATCCCTCATAACTAGTTTCCCATTCCTAGCGCCATCCTGGAGAAGCTACGCTGTATTTAGGTTTCAATGTCCTTTCTATAATAGGGAGCCCAGAACAGCACACAGGAAATAAGAAAAGAACTTGCATTTCGATAGCGATTTTCAGACCTCAGGATATCCCAAAGAGCTTTACACTTTTTGCAGTGGAGTCACTGTTGCAATGTAGGAAACACAGCAGCCAATTTGCACACAGTAAGGTCCCACAAAGAGCAACGTGATAACGTCCAAATAATCTGTTTTAGTGATGTTGGTTGAGGGATAAATATTGGTCCCAGGACACCGGGAATAACTCCTCTGCTCTTCTTCAAAATAGTGCCGCGGGATCTTTTATGTCGACATGAGGGGGAAGACAGGCCTCGATTTAACATCTCGCTCAAAAGACGGCACCTCCGACAGTGCGGCGCTCCCTCAGCACTGCACTGGAGTGTCAGCCAAGATTTTTTGCTCAAGTCTCTGGAGTGGGGACTTGAACCCATGACCTTCTGACTCAGGCGAGTGTGCTACCCACTGAGCCACAGCTGACCTGGCTCGAATGATGGCCCAAACAAGGTTTTGTACAAACTGATCATAACCTTTGCTCTTCTATTCTATGCTCCTATTTTTAAAACCCAAAATACCTTTTTTCATGGGTTTGCTTACATCCGTTGTATGGGGGGGGGGGGGGGGCGGGAAAGAGGGGCCAGGCCGGGAGGGGGCCCCGAGGGGGGAAGAGGGCCGGGAGGGGGCCCCGAGGGGGGAAGAGGCCCGGGAGGGGTTGGGAGGGGCCCCCCCCCCGAGGGGGAGGGGTCAGGAGGGGCCCCCCCAAGGGGGAGGGGTCGGGAGGGCCCCGAGGGGGAGGGGGAGGGGGGGGGGGGGGGGAGAGAAGGGGTTGGGAGGGCCCCCCCGAGGGGGAGGGGGAGGCCCCCCGACGGGGGGAGGGGTCGGGGGGGGGGGAAGAGGCCGAGAGGGTCCCCGAGGATCTCCTTACCTTTTCTTGTTTCAGCTTTTCACTACACAGCGACGTCAGAGAGTTGTTCAGCTTTTTCAAGTCGTCAACTTCCACTGAAAAAGACGGTCAGAGGTGAACTCCTGCGACTGCCCCGGACACACACAAGCGGCTGCACAACTTTAGTGAAAAACAGTGGCATTTCAACATCACATCCAAAAACAACACGGGGGCGATAGAATCCATGGGTCCCTCAATGATCAAAGCGCACTAGCATGCACCGCTCCCTGCTGGGAGAGAGGATCGCGATTGGGCTTGGACCTTGAATGTAGCCCCAGATAGGATGAAATTCTCCAGTTTGAGCCTGTTGGGGTTCCGCATGGAGTTGGAGTAGCGTCAGGCTCCGAATGAGAAATACTCCAATTCAGCAGCAACAGCCTCAACTCAAAATCTCAGCAGTTGATTTTTTGTAAGCCTTGCCTGGTTAGATTTCTCGAGCCCATTGGTGCCCTGGATACAGCGTCATCTTTTGACACCCCCAGTGCTCATTAATTGGCATTTAAATACTTTCGTGCCTAACTATGAAACCAAAGAAAGTTAAGAGACTTCAATAAAATAAAAACAATTGTTAAATACACTGGCTCACTACTGGGATATGGAAGGATGGGACAGACCAGTCACTGTGGGGGTGGGAAGCTGGGATAGTTTCAACTTGGCTCCAGATAATCATGTAAACCAATCCCTTAACATGTGGGACAAGCAGTAGAAAGCTTACCAGCACCGTGCTGGTAAATTGGTGCCGTTTTAGCTGCTTAAACGCCTGCAGTTCCACTACACATCCAGAGAAGAGAAGACCGAGGGGGTGACCTGATGGGCGTCTTCAAGATTATGAAGGGGTTTGATAGGGTAGACGCTGAGATGATGTTGGGGGAAAGTCTAAAATTAGAAGTCATAAATATAAGATGGCCACTAATAAATCCAATCGGGAATTCAGGAGAAACTTCTTTACCCAGAGAGTGGGGAGAACGTGGAACTCGCTAGCACAGGGAGTGGTTGCGGCAAACAGCATAGGTGCATTTAAGGGGAAACTAGATAAACGCCGATTGGCCTGTTTCTGTGCTGTGAATCCTTTGTTTCCAAGCTTCAGCTCTTGCTAATTTACACACAAGCTTTGTGGGAGACTCCACCCTGGGAAACACAAACTCCATCTGTGTGGGATTATCAGTAGCTGGGTTCGGAGGCTCAAGCACAGTGACTGGTTTCTGCGTTCGACAAGACACACAAGCCAAGCAAAATAAATCTCACATTCGCAAAGGATCGACTTACATGAAATGCTGACATCTTGAAGCAAGGTTTCTAGGAAGTCCACATAATGCACTGACTTTTCAAACTGCGTAATCTTTTCCTTCAGGAGCTTTCCAAATTCTGTGAAGTCTTCTTTAGTGGATGGACACATGGAGTCAATGCCAAGCTGCATTACACTGTTCATGCCTGGAAGAGGAAGGCAGCGTGCAATGAAAGTTCGATTACTTTGGACAAGCCTCAAAATTCTAGCACCTCCTCCCCCACGCTCCGCGCCAAACGATCTTTCATTTGTCTCATAGGCTGCTCGCAATTCTACACATCATCCCCACTCCCAAATCAGTAAAGGTAAGCAGTCAGGATGCTCCCACTGTCCCCATTGCAGAGAGGGAAAGACAGTGCAGAGCAAGACCTCAGCTATTAGTTCCCCCCTCTTCCGGTGGGGGCGTGTTGTCAAAAAGCCCCCCTGCTCAATAATCTCAGGCTCCTACCTATGACCACCTGCATTGGCAAAGCAGTCACGAAATCACCGAGCTACACCTAGCAAACTCGGACATTTCAAGCCCCAGAGATTCTGGCTCTAGAAGATCTCAAATCTGTGCTTGCAACCAACACTGGGGCAATGCACTGGGCCCCTGAAGGTAAGTTATCTAAACATTCATGGCGTGAGCATCCCGTACTTCCACACGGGTGAGAGAGACAAGGAGAATGAGAGCGCAGAGAATCTTATTTACACGGTGCTTTACGCATTCTCAGGACATCATAAAGCATTTTACAGCCAGTTACTTTTGAAGTGTAGTCACTTGTTATGTAGCAACCAATAGGCAAGGTCCCACAAATAGCAATGAGAGAACGATCAGTTAATCTTATTTTTGGTGTCGGCAGGAGGAGAAGTGTTTGCCAGGACACCAGAACTCCTCTGCTCTTCCTCAAATGAGAGGATGAAACGTTCAGCTCTCTCCACACCATGGGGGGAGATTTACTCTGCAAACAAGGTTGGGATTTTGTGACAGCAGAGGAATCATCATGGCATATATATGAAAATCTCACCGTTACACTGGTTCAACGGAATTGACAGCAATAATTGACTACAGAGGCAAACCCCGTTATTCCTTTTCCTCAAACACGCTCCAATTGCTCGCCATTTTCTCAATTCCTTTCCCCGCTCCATCCATTTAGCATCACTCCAACATCTGGATTCAAAGCCCCAAGAAACACATCCCTGGAGATGTGCAGTTTTGTGCCAATATGCAAGCAATTCAGCTGGATTTACACCAGGGAAGAGTTCATGCCACATTCCCTTAAATGGCCAGTGTAAACGCTGTAAAAGAACCCATCATTGCACTAGCAAAACTTTTTTTTTGTAGATCCATTGCAACCCAGCACCATGAACACAAGTCCGTCTGGTTAGGGTCAGAGCACACAACTGGGTTCACATAGTAGGGAGGCTTAATCAGACTATTACCACCACAAATATGCTGGGTCACTTTTGTTCTGCAAAATGCTCACACATTGGCATTCTTCCCCATGTCCACCTTTGATCCTAATCTACAGCAATTACCTGCAATTCAAACCCTTTTATGTTTTCTGCCATTTAAAGGAATATGTAACAACTTTAAAATGGTTTCACCGTGGCCATTCATATTTCCCCCCAATTAATTACAAATTGCATTTATAAAATCTCATTTTGTGGTAAGTAAAACTCCTTATAATTAGCATACTGCTGTGTCCAAGACCAGAGTACTATAATGGGGCATGGGAGCGACACTCTCCTAGAGTTCTACAAGGATGTTCGACTGGCTGAGGTGGCCGTCAGACCCTTACATACTCTTTCTTCTCCACCCCGTACCTCATTCTCTGTACACTCTTTAACTATGTGTCATCTTTCATTCCCTTCCCTGGTCACTTTCCAAACCACAACCTTTAGCTCTCCCCCCCCCCAACCCCACCTCAATTCTTTCTCTTCCCTCCTCCCATGGATGCATTTAACAGGAAGCTAAATAACAGCATGAGGGAGAAAGGAATAGAAGGATATACGGATGGGGTGAGATGAAGAGGGGTGGGAGGAGGCTCGTGTGGAGCATAATCACCGGTACGGACCTGTTGGGCCCAATGGCCAGTTTCTGTGCTGTACATTCTATGCGTCGTTACCAGTTCCTACTCAAGCTTAATACCACCCAACACAACTTGACGATATCGCTCCTACGCTCTCCAGCCTCGGTGTCTTGTATCATCGGCCCCAGCACTTCACCTAGCTTTCTCAGTACATAAAAAAATAAATTCCCAGCACTGCTCCTCCAATAGCAACAAGCAGCAAAGGATACTGAACACAGAGGCTGAGCATCAAAACATCACATTTTACCACCCAGCCTCGGATACTGCAAGATAGTGGCTCCGTTCAGAGCCTCTGCATTTAATAAAAATCTTTACCGTACATTGTAAAATTTAACAATGAAACAGGAAACAACTTGTTGCACCAATTTTTTTTTATTTTTTAAGTTAATACTTAACCCTTTAAGTGCCCATCATTTTAAGACTGTTTCGTTTTGTCTCCATTGGCCCTTTAACGTTCCAGAGTTCGAACTGAACACGGAGTTTCTCCCTCGGAGAAACAGTGCAGAATTCTCTGTGGCTATCACCAGGGCCTCTCCCACCCGGCGGGCTGCTCGTGGAGGAGCTGCACGCCCACAGGGAAGCATCAGCTCACACTGCCTGCTTTGGCACTTCTAAGCTGAAGCACGTTCAAATGACCACAAAATACTTCACCCTGCAGTGCCGAGAGCCATCAAAACAGGCTCACAGGGGAGCCGAGTGCAACAGACATTTCAAGAGCAGAATCGAAATAACCCTCGTTTGCACTGACACCAGGTGGGCATCGATGCAACACTGGTTGTGTTAACTCAGGAGAAAGGCTGGTAATCTGACCTGGGATCCCCTGCGAGATGCAGCAAGGCGCTAGATAAATGCATGCCCTTTGTTTCACACCAGCTGCAGTGCAAGTGTGAAGCTAAGTTTAGCAAGTTCCCAAGTCATCTATTGGCTACCAATATTAATCCCTCAACCGACTGCCCAGGTGGTCCACACCTGGGAACCTTGAATTTGAATCGGATTACCATTTGGAGCCATGCCAGTATCTCTAGTGCAAACCTACCCAACATTAATCAGTGCAACAATCAAAAGCTCAATATACTTCAAATTGTTTGTATACCAGTAATCCAATACAAGTTAGTTCACTTTCCTTCTGAATTAACTAATTTTCAAAGCATTGCAATGCAAAAATTTGTGAAAATATTCTGGTTCATGAATCTGAAGGGTTCGGTTGAATTGCAAAGCAGGGAATTTATTTCAAGAACTAATCTGTTTTCCATTATTTCTTTCACTGTATTTAACAGGCGTTCCTTGTTACTGCAATCAGGAGACTATCAGGGCCTGTGAACTGTTTCTTGGCTTCGTGCAAAACACACTTTTTTTTCCCATACAGAAATATTGCCAAATTATTGAAAGGCCAAGGGCCATAATACTCCTACTTCTGCACTGACCTGCCCTCAACTCCAGATCTGTAAACCACTGAAAGCTTAGTTTTTCTGGAGAATGATGCTTCTGATCTTGAAGCAAGAACATTAGATGATAAGCTGTCAATTGTTTTCAAAGGAGTAAACCAGACAAAGCTTTTCTATTGCTGCACAGTATTATTTAAGAGCACAAAGGTAACCTTTACCCCCCCCTACTGATTTTCACCCCCCCGAAGGCTCCACATCAGGAGCACATGCCCACGGGCTCCAGCAACCCCCGATCACCTCAACTAGCCCACCTCTACACTCCCGCCATTGGCCATCCGACACGTCAACCTTCACGACAATCGGTCAATAATGGCAGCTACAATACCCACAATCCTCTGATCCAGAGCTGCTCTATCCATTGCGCGGTTTTACCAGACCAAACATATGAACAGGAGTAGGCCACCCAGCCCCTCGAGCCTGTTCCGACATTTAATTAGATCGATACCGCAACTCCATTTACCCACCGTTGTTATAGAGCTCGTGATACAAGGGCGGTGAACCAATTGGGTTTTTACAATATTCTTTCAGTCACCTCGTCTTGACAGTAGCCACAAATTACCAGAAATATTACTGAATTCTATTTCACAACATGCTGGAATTTGAACTCTCAACCTCTAGATTACTAGTTCATTATTAAAACCACCACACTACCATAACCTATTCTAACCAGTTCTATTTCTTGTGAGTCAAGAAGAAAATGCCAATCATTTTTCTCTCCTATTGCTCACGGGAGGGTCTGGGAGAGTAACGCTCAATTCCAGGAGACTCCGGGACTATCAGAGAGTTGACAGCCCAAGTCCCCAATCCCCCACCGAGACCAAATGCTGCACTCCTCCCCCGCTCCCGCCAGCACAGAGCAGCGAAGATCTTTGCATCTTCATGGTCGGTGTGGCTTAGCGACTCAGCGGACTAACAACTGGTCAAAGGCAAGAAGCCGGCTTTATTTTAAAAATGAAAAATATATATTTGAAAGGAACTTTCAAAAGGCTTGAAGAGGACTCATTTGCAGGGTTATGGGGGGGAAACCGAGGTGTGGGACTAAATTGGGCAGCTTGTTCAGAGGCACAATGGGCTGAACGGCTTCCTTCTGCGCTGTAAGACTCTGATTCTATTTTGGATATTGGTATTTTTATATTTGGGTCCTTTAATTATTTCTGTCAAAGGTTTACCAGGCTCCCTTAGAATGGGCCACACATTAAGGAATGAGTTGTGCGTGTTACGTTGAGAAGTTCAGAGCCAACAATGACCTGGTTTAGCAGGAGCACTGTGCACAGGAACATGTGCAGAATTTTCATTACACCTCCTGGCAAAAAGGGACGGAAATATCACAGCCGAGACCAGCTTCACTCAGGCCAGGAGAGCTCCGAAACTTCGCCAGCGCCCCAGTGTTAACTCACTGGGATACTTCATCCATTCTAAAGTCCGACAACACGGATTCTGAAACTCAGCTGACCATTCTAAGCACAAGAATGCAGTTAACACTTAAGCGAATGCTGAATGCATAGATAGCTACGCCAAGCAGCATTGCAGTGTTAGCCTGGGGTTTTAAAAAGAGCATTTAAATCATCAAATGTATCTGCACCAGAAAAATCAGTGAGTTGGCAGATGCTGTTCAGCTCATTAAACAGGATCATTTATATGCAGACAAAAAGCAAATGGAAAAAAATTCAAGTTTTCTGAACTTTTCTTAAAATTTTACCGTGCAATTAAGTGCAAACTAGATGCAGGTGCAATAGGACACAACACAACTAGGGGCATCATCAAGGGATATGGGGATCGGGCAGGAAAGTGAAGTTGAGGTCGAAGATTGAATGGCAGAGCAGGCGCGAGGAACCGTATGGCCGACTCCTGCTCCTAATTCTTATGTTCAAATGTCATTCTGTCTTCAAGCACCAATACAGCAGTGCCCATGGTGTTATAGCCCCATCTACAGCAAAGAAGCAGAACTGTGCCACTTTTTTTTGCAATTACTATTCCCAATTAATAGATTACAGCACAGGAGGCCGCCCTTCGGCCCATCGTGCCTGTGCCGGCTCTTTGAAAGAGCTCTCCAATTAATCCCACTCCCCATAGCCCTGCAAATGTCTCTCTTTACGGTTAAATTATTTTACACACTGTGCCCCACAACATTACAGCCTTGCACTGGGGAGAGCAGAGGGAGGTTAGACGCCCAGTGCATGTTTCTTTCCATAGTGACTGTTACCTGTGCTCTGGGATCCGCTCTCAGCCAGGATATGGAGGGTTTGATTACTGAACCTTTCCTACCAACCACCAGAAAAGGATGCACAAGTCAGCTTCCTACCCAGGTTTCAAAAATTGCAAAGCAACGCTGAATAACTTACAATTAACCTCGATTCCTCCTTTTCCCACTGACCCCTCCAGCTGCTTGCTGGGGTTTGGCTACAAGAGACAGTGCTCAATATCTGAACCCAGATTTTTGGATACAAATGGAACCGAGGGATATGGGGATAGTACGGGAAGGTGGAGTTGAGGTAGATCATCAGCCATGATCTTATTGAATGGCGGAGCAGGCTCGAGGGGCCGAATGACCTACTCCTGCTCCTATTTCTTATGTTCTTAGACAGTATGTGTGGGCAGACTTACCTACAAGGGCCATCACAGGCCAGTCAGACAATGGATTCAACGGGCGCCCACATAAACACAGCTCTAGCAGTCGTCACTTTTCCACTCTCTAACGCGGGCAACTATTTTAGCATTCCTCCACTGCCTCGCCAAGATCAGCTAACTCGACACAGCCCTGGGATTGAAGCTGGGACCCCCATGGTCAGTGTAGCTCAGTGACGTAAATCACAGAGCCACCAGCCGGGCGCTATCGCGATCTGTTAATATTTTGCCACGTAGCATGAAAGTCAAGGTGATTTCTGCCCAGGTTCCTGCAGCAGCTCTTTAGCTGAAAGTCAGTTAAAATTGTTACCTGATAAAGTCAGATAACATTGGAATCCCAGATAGTGCAGGAGTTGTCACCAAGAAGCTATCCAAATAATGCTGTATCAACATCTTAAAATTATTTTAAATCCTTTTAAATGTGGCAATATTATAGCTTCCACCAACACGGCATTGTACAAAAAAAAAAATCACTCACGCTCGAGGTTTCTGTGACTCAAGCGACTTAAACAAAGAACATTAATTCCCAACTTACCAAATGTGTCCTTAGCTACTTCCAGGTCTGCCTGCTCCTGTAGCTTCGCTAGTCGGAGTTTCTCTGCTAGCTGTTCCTCTGCCGAGAGCTCCACCGGTTCCTCTGCCTGAAAGAACATAAGAACATAAGAAATAGGAGCAGGAATAGGCCACTTGGCCCCTCGAGCCTGCTCCGCCATTCAATAAGATCATGGCTGATCTTGGTCTCAAAGCCACTTCCCAGCCCGCTCCCCATAACCCTTCACTCCCTTATCTTGCAAAAATTTGTCTCGCTCCACTTTAAATGTATTTAATGACCCAGCCTCCACGGCTCTCTGGGGCAGAGAATTCCACAGATTTACGACCCTCTGAGAGAAGAAGTTCCTCCTCATCTCAGTTCTAAAAGGGCGACCCTTTATTCTGAGACTGTGCCCCCGAATTCTAGATTTCCCCACTAGGGGAAACATCCTCTCTGCATCTACCCTGTCGAGCCCCCTCAGTATCTTATATGTTTCGATAAGATCACCTCATTCTTCCAAATTCCAATGTGTATAGGCCCAGCCTGCTCAACCTTTCCTCACAAGTCAAACCCCTCATCTCTGAAAGCAACAGACATGTTAGACAAGCAGAGTACAAAGTGACAACAGTATTTCCTAGTAACACCATCAACACACCGATCGTCATCTTTACTTATCCTATTCTTCGGTGTCTGCGTATCCCTCTTCCCCTCCCACACACAAGTTGTTTTTTTTAATTCATTCATTCTCAGAATGTGGGCGTCGCTGACCAGGCCAGCATTTATTGCCCATCCCTAGTTGCCCCCGAGAAGGTGGTGGTGGGCCTTCTTGAACCGCTGGTTTCAAAGCCAAGAGCGGCTCGCTAGGCCACCTAGAAGGCAGTTAAGAGTCAACCACATTGGTGTGGGACTGGAGTCACACGTAGGCCCAGACCGGGTAAGGACGGCAGGTTTCCTTCCCTAAAGAACATTAGCGAACCAGTTGGGTTTTTACGACAATCCGACAGCTGTTACTGAGACCAGCTTTATATTTACAGATTTTTTAAAAATATCAAATTCTCAAACTGGGGTGGTGGGATTTGAACTTGCATTTACTCGCCAAGTGCTGTGCTGCACGGCAGCCTAGCCCTCCAGAGATGGGAATTCATCATAATGAACCCATGCCTTAAACCACCATGGCTACCATGCAATGGGACAACAACCCGATCCACCTCTCAGTTGTCCAAACAGCGATCCAACCAATCAGAACGCAAAACAATTCTTTGAAGAAATTTTTTAAATGATCGAAAGCTGGGAAAAAAAGATACGCCTATCTATCTAGACAGCATGTTACAAGCCTCACCCACTTCCTGTCCGCTTGTTCCATTACAAATTCACATGTTCATTGCTGGCAGAAGAGAAATTAGTGACACAAATTTAGAGACACTTTCTATTAAAAATGTGGACATCAGATTTTAAAATAGAAACAAAAATTAGGACGTTATGTAAGACTTTAAAACGGGGACTGAATTACGACTGTGCATCCCGGATCAAATACCCTCGACTTCCTCCGAGTAATGCCACAAGAGTTTCTATAATCCATGTAAAACACACAGACAGACAGAGAGTAAAGAGAAGTACAGACACAAACGCTAAAAAAATGAAACATCTGTTCTCCACAAATGCCACATTTTATTTCTGGATCAGAATTCTGATGAACTACATGTTCAGTAAAGATCTGTTATATATTTCTGAACTTGCAAGTGAGGGGGTTAAAAGTTTTCAGTGGTACTCTGCATCGCCGAGCAGCTTGCTGTTCACTCCTGAACTTCATGCGCTGATGCTTAATGCGTTGCATTTTAGGATTTATATCCTTTACTAGGTTTGATTTTCCCAGGAGACTGCCCTCTGCTGACAGAAGAGATGCTGCAGCATTTCCTACCTGAACCATTGTAAACGTTCGAGTCCTCAGACCATGGAATGTTTCATCCTGAAACACAAAGAGCAACTTACATTCTTTAGTGCCTCTTGTTTCTTCAGTTGCTTTTCTTTCTCCTCCCTCTCTTTAATTCGGTCACTTAATTTCTTCTTTGCTGAAGTCTTGGCTTCTGCGATAAGAAGTTCAGAAAAGTCAAAACCCCAGCTGCTGACGTGGCGATGCACCGTTTAATCAGTGAGAAGCAAACACATTAGAATTATCTTTTCACTTTGCTATTCCACCCTCACCTGTAATATCCAACAGGAAGTCTCCCTGTCTCTTATTTTAAATGTGTGCGCTTTATGCCCAACAATCTCCCAAAGGTTACTGCAGTGATTGCACCAACACTACACCAAAGACAGGACAAGGCTCATACACAGATCGCAAATCCCTCCATTTCCACAGAACCAGGTTACTAAACAATAGCCTGAAAGCAGGTTGCCTCCTCTCCTGTATTCCAGCAGAGAACAGAATGTTCTTTTAAAATGTGTTAGGAGGAGCAACAATTAGCAGAGCTGGAGATCTTCTACTGACTGTTATATAATTCTAGCACACACCACCCCATCCCCTCCCCAACCCAATTCTCTCCTGAAGAGGCTTCCCGATGTCACGACACAGTTCCATTGACCATTACAGCCCTCTGACACCTCACACAAGTGACCATTCTCCATGTGCGATCCTGACCAGGGAGTCGCAGCAGGCTATTAAACCATGAGAAAGTAGAGCTCATAATCTACACAACTTTACACTCAATGGGGGAAAGCTGGGGGGTGTGGAAAAGCAGAGGGATTGGGGGGAGGGGCTTCAGGTTCACAAACCAGCATCTGAAGAGGAGAAGGCCATAAAAAAAGCTATAGAATAGAAGGTATAGAATATAAAAGTTAAGATGTAATGGTGAATCTCTAACACCGGGAGAACGCTCCGCTGCTCTTCAAAGAGGGCCGAGGAAACTTTTATGTCCACCTGAGGACGACAGACGTGCCCCTCCGACAGTGCGGCGCTCCCTCAGTACTGCCCCTCCGACAGTGCGGCGCTCCCTCAGTACTGCCCCTCCGACAGTGCGGCGCTCCCTCAGTACTGCCCCTCCGACAGTGCGGCGCTCCCTCAGTACTGCCCCTCCGACAGTGTGGCGCTCCCTCAGTACTGCCCCTCCGACAGTGCGGCGCTCCCTCAGAACTGCCCCTCCGACAGTGCGGCACTCCCTCAGTACTGCCCCTCCGACAGTGCGGCGCTCCCTCAGAACTGCCCCTCCGACAGTGCGGCACTCCCTCAGTACTGCCCCTCCGACAGTGCGGCGCTCCCTCAGAACTGCCCCTCCGACAGTGCGGCACTCCCTCAGTACTGCCCCTCCGACAGTGCGGCGCTCCCTCAGTACCGCCCCTCCGACAGTGCGGCACTCCCTCAGTACTGCCCCTCCGACAGTGCGGCGCTCCCTCAGTACTACACTGGGAGTGTCGGCCTAGATTTTGTGCTCAACGCTCTGGCGTGGGACTTGAACCCACGACCTTATGACCCAGAGGCGGGAGCGCTACCCACTGAGCCAAGGAAAAGACCGCGGTCCTTCGAGTTCACCTTCTCCCATCCTGGGAATCCCATGATACAATAATGGGGTTGTTGACCAATCACAGCGATCAATCTCCATCAATGAGTCTACAACAGACCCAGACACGAGGTGAGGAAAACCCCCAGTGGTGGAGAGCTTTGAGAACCAGAGGTCCAAAGTCACCTGTTCCTCCCGAGCTCGCTGCACTCACCACACAACACGTCTCAAATTACTCAGATACTGGATCCCAAAATGTTATTGCCCGAAAGAAATCTATTCAATTTGCATTTGAATGAATCAACACTGACTGCTTCCACCGTCTCCCCAGGGAGCCAGTCCCATAGATTGACCACTCGCTCATTGAAGTATTATTTCTGTAGATTAGTTTTGAATTTACCCCCCCCCCCCCCCCCTCTCTTCAAGCGTAGGCCGTGTCCTCTGGTTCTACTGTTCTGGCCAACATTCAAACAGTTCGTCATGATCAACATTATCTCGTCCCTTTAGAATCCGAAAAGTAGCAACCGTACCCCTCGCAATCCAAGTATAAAGAAATCCGCAGGTTTACCTTGCTTCATCAGTACTTTCTTTTCCTCCTCCTCATCATCCCAGTTGTCCTATGGAAACAAAACAATTTAAATTACTAATCCTCATTCCTTAGATTTAAGCAGGTTGCTTTCCTATCAAAAGAGCAAACGAAGGCTGCCGTAAAAAAGCCCCAAAGCCACGGATTTAGTTTCGGTTTCTGCGCCCCATGTATTACAGCTTTCCTGAGAGAGCAAAGTCTGCAGGAAACATGTCCTGTGCACTGTGAACTGCCAAAGGGAGCAATATCACTGAAACCCTGTGTATCTTGTTTATGGAGTACAACAGACTGTGCTATGAAGCCATTCAGATCTGGAGATCCCAGCTCAACCCCCAGTCTGTACTGAGTTGATCTCGGGACAGCCGCTGAGGTACAATTAGCCTCCGCATTCCTGGGACAGATTGCCCCGGACTTCTGCTAATGGCTGCAGGATGCATGTGTGAACAGCGATGATGATAGGATCAGACTCGACTGTAGTGCCCGCTTGACACACTGCCTCGGCTCACACAAGGATTCCCACAGTAGTAAGGTACCTTCCCCCAGTCAGTGAAACCGCACCGAGTGTGCACCGTCAGGAGAGGTGAAAATTGGTGAACATTAAATGCAAAAAGAACAAAAACAGCTCATTAACAGAGAAGACAGAGGGGTGACCTGATAGAGGTCTTAAAGATTAGGAAAGGGTTTGATAGGGCAGATGTAGAGAAGAGGTTTCCACTTGCGGGCGAGACCAGAACTAGGCGCCTTAAACAACGTTCCCTGTAATTCCCTTTAACGGGCTGCGCGGCCCATTCACATTCCGCACGTGTGGTTTTTTCAAGTTAAAAACTGGCTGGGCGGTAGCTCAAGAGTGACAGTGCAGCTTAAAGGGAACGTTGGTCATAAATCTAGATAAACACGAGAGAGGGGGGAGATGAAGAGGGGTGGGAGGGGGCTGGTGTGGGGCAGAAACACTGGCGTGGACCAGTTGGGCCGAATGGCCTGTTTCTGTGCTGTAAGTACTATAAGCAACACACTGGGATGTGCAAAATGCTTGGCTCCCAAACAAGGTGTAAAAGAAAGACAGTCTATTTGGGGAGTAATGGTGAGTTAGGACTGATGTTTCTCCTCTTTCTTCAACTACATTTATGAAGTCATTTTCATCCCTCATTAAATCTCATCATGACTGCCTCCAGGTCCCCGTGAACAGCCACTAGAAGGGAGGCCAGTTCCGCACTTCCAGCTGCATTTGTCCAATCTCATCCTCTCAAGAAGCTGCTAAACTTTCATCCTAACAATTCTGTAAAAATGGGAAATTCGACGACAGAAACTTCTACCCTTCAAATTAGGGGCAGAGTTGATGGCGCAGGGTTGGAACGGCAGCTGGCATCTGGCATCAACATCTCCAAACTATAAAACGGGCAGATCATTGGACCAGGTGCGCAGACACAATTCACTTTCCATTTCAAAGTCATACATTCTGTCCTTTAACATAAACTGTTAATGTTATATTATTTGCAGTTAAACAGCAAAACGTACGGCAATTTAGAAGCAGGGTTCTTTGGTGTATAGGAGTTTCTCTCCGGTACAGGCTGAGGAGTTGGGAAATGCAAAAACCTGCTGGCAAGACCGTGTAATTGCGGCATGACGTTTACAGGCAACAGACATTAGAAATTTTGACGGCCACAATTACAGCGGGGAAAAGTCAACAAAAATATGAAAACAGGAAGTAAGCTTTTGCAGACAGAAATTATGCGAAGAAAGATTTTTAAATATATTCTATAGGTTGAATGCTGCATTTCTAGTTTGTTACAGCACGTGCATCCAATCTTT
The DNA here is from genome assembly GCF_052327205.1 of Somniosus microcephalus. NCBI lineage: Eukaryota > Metazoa > Chordata > Chondrichthyes > Squaliformes > Somniosidae > Somniosus > Somniosus microcephalus. Next base: position 4,574,113 of record NC_141013.1, on the reverse strand, counting down.
TGCCTCTGTGGGCCACACAAGTTTACAACATGGAACCTCAAGGCGTAATGTACAAATTTAAATGCTATTAAATTGCACATAGAAATGATTACAAACACTGTGGTGTATGTGCCTTTAAGAGCCCCCTGTGTACCGTAATGCCGGTAATGGCCACACGGGCTATATAAGCCTGTATAGTGTCTTGTATCTGTTAGTTCACCTCCAGACTTTGTTCAGTAAACACCTGTGAAACCAACTCCTGCATTCCGTGTCTCCATTAACACACGGATACAACAGTGGCGACGAATTGGAAACGGACTTACCTGCAATTCGGCAGCACCTCAAGGACATCGATTCCTCAGACAAAAGTCGAAGAAAAAAACTGTGGTTTCACCAGCTAGCCGAGCTGGTTGCAGGTACTGCAATAATCCTTCCTGGGCGGCGGGCTGGGGCTCCATCGGCTGGCTCTGCAGCGGGGCCGAGCAGCGAAGGCGCAGGCAAACAGAGACAGAGGGTGGAGCACTCGGGAGACGGCCAGCGCTGCAAAGCAGGTCGGCGTTCGGACCAAGCAGAGGGAGGGAAAAGTCACAGAGTCCAGCGGGAACGAGTCTCCACCTATTAAAAATACCTATGTAAATAAAAAGCGCAGAGAACAGCGTTGTCAGCAGCGGCGGGAAAGCGCGGGAGGCGCCATTTTTTTGCGGGGAAGAAAGGAAAGCGCGGGAGGCACCATTTTTTTTCAGGATGCCTAAGACTGGCAATATTACTGCTTTCGATAGCGATATAGAGGATTGGACCACATATGTGGAAAGAGTGGAGGTATATTGCACGGCAAATGAAATAGAGGATGATAAAAAGGCATCAGTACTTCTAAATCTAATGGGCGCAAGGATATACGGGCTGTTACGAAACTTCACTCCAGCCAAACCAAAGGACAAGAATTTTAAGGAGATTGTTGATACCCAACACCGCTGCTGATAGCGGAACGATTCAAATTCTTCAGGAGGAATCAGCACAAGAATGAAAATAACGCTGATTACCTCACCGAATTAAGGAAGCTGTCAAAGCACTGCCAATTCGGGGCAGGACTGGCAGATTCTCTTCGAGACAACTTCGTCTGCGGTCTCCTAAGTGAAGGAACACAGAAAAGGCTACTTTCTGAGAAAGATTTGACACTGGACAAGGCTTTCAGTGTGGCTGTATCATACGAAGCAGCCGCAAGAGGAGCTGCAGAGATACAGCAAAAGCCACAGGACTTCGGCACCCATGAAATGACACAGGGTTTTGAGAGATGTTATCGCTGTGGCAGATCCACCCATGATCAGAGGGACTGCTGGTTCAAGGACAAAGCATGCAGGCAATGCGGAAAGATTGGACACATTGCACGTGTATGCCGATCTGGAAACAAAAAATCCACGGACAGGAAAAAAATCAATAAGGAAAAGTACAGAAAGGTACAAATGATGACGGACAGTAGCTCCGAAGACCAGAAGAGCGATAGCGACTCCGGAAACAAGAGACTAAGCTGTCTCAAATTACATAATGTAATTGCCAAAGAAGATTACCAGACCATTTGGGTTACCCTCACGATAGCAGGGTCCCCAGTTAAAATGGAGCTAGATACAGGATCAGCTCTGACCGTCATAAGTCGACGGGATTACGAGCAGCTATTTCCGCATATACCTTTGAAAGACACATCCATTATCTTGAAAACATATACGGGGCAGAAAGTATACCCCAAAGGGAAAATAAGGGTGCCTGTTGTATACAACGGCAAGGAAATACAGAAGGTGTATTTATACATTCTGCAAGATGGTGGTCCACCGCTGTTGGGACGTGAATGGATCAGGAAGATACGTTTAGACTGGCACTCCATTCAGGCACTGACGGTGACCAGTAAGAAAAAAAAATGATGATGACGTCATACCTGAACGATTAAAAGACATCTTGGCCAACGCCAAGGAAGTGTTTCAACAGGAACTAGGAACCTTGAAAGGCGTCACCGTCTCAATAAAAGTGGAAGATGCGGCAATTCCCAAGTTTTTTTTTTAAGGCAAGGCCGGTGCCATACGCAATTCGTCCAGCAGTCGAGGCAGAGCTGGAGAATTTGGAAAAGGCAGGCGTATTATCCAAGATAGATTGGAGCGAGTGGGCAACACCCATCGTCCCGGTCATGAAGAAAATGTTGAAATGATAAATCTGAAGAACAGAGAAAAATTTGCATCTGTGGGGACTTCAAGGTGACTGTAAACCCGGTCCTTCACACGGTACAGTATCCTCTTCCGAGGATAGAAGATATTTTCGCCTCACTATCCGGAGGGAAACGTTTCACCAAAATTGACTTGGCACAGGCATATCTACAAATGGAGGTTGAAGAGGCCTCTAAAAAGTATCTCACGATAAACACACACAAAGGCCTGTACCAGTACAATCGACCGGTTTTCGGAGTAGCATCAGCTTCAGCTATCTGGCAAAGAGCTATGGAGCAAGTCCTCCAAGGGATTCCGGGAACTCAATGCTACCTAGACGACATCTTTGTGACAAGAGAAAACGACAACGAGCACCTTGCCAATTTGGAGCAGGTGCTCACTAGGCTGAGAGAACGGGGCCTACGAGCAAATTGCCCCAAGTGCGAATTTTTCCAGAAACAAATATCATATTGTGGCCACATAATTAACGAGGAAGGGTTGCATAAGTCACCTGAAAAAATTGAAGCGGTCATAAAAGCCCCAGCACCTGAAAATGTCTCACAATTAAGGTCGTTCCTGGGATTGATAAATTACTATCATAAATTTTTACCGAGCTTGTCAACTCTTCTGCACCCTCTTAACGAACTGCTAAAAACGGGAGTAGTTTGGAAATGGAGCGAAGACTGTAAACGTGCCTTCCATAAATGCAAATGCTTGATCACGTCCAAGGAAGTTTTGGCTCATTACAACCCATCACTGCCAATCAGACTGGCGTACGATGCATCCCCTTACGGCGTAGGAGCGGTATTATCGCATAGATTCCCTGATGGCTCGGAGCGACCGATAGCTTTTGCATCACGCTCATTGAGCCCAGATCGACAGGGAAGCACTCAGCCTGGTATGGGGAGTGAAGAAATTCAACCATTACCTACACGGACAAAAATTTACCTTGTTGACTGACCATCAACCCCTCGTCTCCATATTCAACCCTAAAATGACAGCGCAAAGGCTACAGAGGTGGTCCCTTTTCCTAGGGGCGCACCAATATGACATAGAATACAAAGGATCAAAACAGCATGGGAATGCTGACGGTTTATCGCGCCTACCGTTGCCAACGGTAGAAGAGGCACCTACAGTGGACCCAGTGGAGATGTTCCACTCAACCATAGTGGAATGTCTACCAGTAACAAATTCTGCCGTTGAAAAGGAAACGAGAAATGACCCGACTCTCACAAGTCTACGATTTAACGGTGAAGGGATGGCCAGCACATGGCGAACCACTGTTGCCAGCATTCTCGCAAAGAAGAGAACAGCTGTCAGTGTGCCGAGGAACCTTGATGTGTGGATCCAGAGTGGTGATTCCACCCAAACTCCAGGATAAAGTGCTAAAGGAGCTTCACGAGGGGCATCTGGGTGGAGTGAAAATGAAGAACCTAGCCAGAGCGTTTGTGTGGTGGCCAGGTATCGATGGAGACATCGAAGAAATGACCAAGAGCTGCCTAGGATGCCAGAAGGTCCAAAACGCCCCACCACAAGCCCCTCTACATCCATGGGAGTGGCCCTCATCTCCATGGCAAAGGGTACACATCGACTTTGCTGGTCCATTTATGGACTCAATGTTCTTAATCGCGGTTGATGCACACTCCAAGTGGCCGGAGGTAATAAAGATGTCCTCCACCACCACGGAAAAAACCATCACAGTATTAAGGACCATATTTGCCAGGAATGGGCTGCCTGGACAGATCTGTTCTGATAATGGACCGCAATTTGTGTCCGAAGAATTCAGGAAGTTCTTAAAAAACAATGGGGTTAAGCACTACACTTCCGCCCCATACCATCCCGCCACCAATGGATTGGCTGAAAGGTTTGTCCAGACCTTCAAGAAGGCCATAAAGGCCATGGGTAATGAAGACATAAATCTACAGCATAAGGTAGATACCTTCTTGTTTGCATACAGGAATGCAACACATGTGGTTACAAACCAAACTCCCGCCATGATGTTCTTCAATAGAAGCCCAAGATGCCGGCTGGATTTGATCAAGCCAAACATCAGAAGGGACGTGGAGAACCGGCAATTTCAAGGCATGAATGAAAGGCCAACTAGAACCTTCCAGATAGGTCAACAAGTTTTGGCCCGGGACTACCGTACCAAGAAATGGCAGCCTGGAACTATTTGCACACGACTAGGACCGCTGATGTATACCGTGAACATTGGAGAAAGCATAATAAGGCGCCATGCTGACCAGATCATAGAGTCATCCGAAAAGGGACAACCTACACCACAACTCTATACGCCTAATGATGAAGCAGAGATACCCATAGTATCTACCTCTGATCCGGTGATACTGGAACCAGATGAACCCGACACTGGCATTCAAGCCGAATCGACCTTGCCAAAAGAACCTACTACACCACCGAGGCGTTATCCGGACCGAGTCAGGAAGCCTCCAGAGAGACTGACTTATAATTGATTAACTGCAGCAAATGTGTAGATTATTGTTCTTGTAACATGTTAATTAATGATTACTTAAAATGTTATGTACTGGTTGTCTAAAAGGGGAGGAATTGTGGTGTATGTGCCTTTAAGAGCCCCCTGTGTACTGTAATGCCGGTAATGGCCACACGGGCTATATAAGCCTGTATAGTGTCTTGTATCTGTTAGTTCACCTCCAGACTTTGTTCAGTAAACACCTGTGAAACCAACTCCTGCATTCCGTGTCTCCATTAACACACGGATACAACAAACACTCGTTATTCTACTGCAACAAATACTGAGCTGACAAACTGAAAAGTTCAGGGAAAATGTTTTTTAATCATAGGAAGCATCTTAAATATATTAAAAGTATAGGGAGCAAGGAGCATGGGACGATACTAGGTGGCTCATGTGGAAGAAAACACAGACTCAATGGGTCGAACTGCCCATTTCTGTGCTGCAACAGTCCACGATCAGGTTGTCGACAAACAGATCTAGTGTTGCAATTTGGGATTTTGCCACCAATGAGGCAATAATGCTTAATCGAACGCTGTCCAAACTCCAGGCGCGCAAAACTCAGGACAAACCCAGCGAACGAGAAATACAAGCGCAAACACCACTGGGTTTTGAGGGGAGACACACTGCCCGAGGAAAGCAGGCTGAACACATCCGGTGCTACAGAACATTGTAAATAGATTTCAGAAATACCGGGCGGCTCAAATGCAGTCGCGCTTTTTAATCAAACATGCATTGCAGCAGCGAACAGCGCCTGGGACCGCTGTCAAGGTACCCTGAATATTTGGAGCACCCATCAACCGTGGATCAACCAAGTCAAACTAGAAGTTGCCAGAGATTTACTAGCTGAAAGAAAAATCCGTATTTGGAGCCAGTTTGCAGCGTATGAAAGAGCAATATTTCGAAGCGTGGATCCTGGCTCTAGACTGAACAATGCATACATTAAAAAGTTAATATAAGTTAGAAATAATGCAAAATTAAAGTTAAAAATAGAACAGAAAAAGTGGAAGCCAAAGGCCGAGCAAAAATAAAAAGGTGTTTGTATGAACATGCGATAACAACGAACAGGAAAAAGAACAGCTCGTCCATTGAGTCTGTCCCATACACCCATCGCCCCCCCACCAGCCATCTAACCTACTGAGAGAGGCAGAAACCCAGCAAGAACCCAAAGCTAACTCAGGAAAAAAACTCATTCCTCTTCAACCTCCAACAAGTTCCAGGAGACCAGAGTGACCAGGAGTAACATCGCCTGGAAAGCCTGCAGCGAATCTGCACTCACTGCATGGGCCAGCAACTGGTTCCAAAGGTCGAGGACCCTCTGGAAAGAAAACCTCCTGACATCTAACCAAGTTCTGTCCTTACACAACTTATATACACGTCCCCGGTCCTCCCGAACCTACCCAACCCAAGTAGCCTATCCACATGGACCAAATCCAATCGTTTTATTATTTTAAAGACTTCAATTAAATCCCCTTAACGTCTGCAGGTTTCTAAAGTAAAAAGGCCCAGCTCGCTCAGCCTATTGCGGTAATTAAGGGCTCTTAAACTAGGTCTCAGCCTAGTGGCCTTTTTCCAGAGCCTCTATCACCCACCATGTGAGGGGACCAAAACTGACAATATTCAGCATGAGGCCTAACCACAGTTGTAAAGGACAGTGTAGTTTTTATTATTTTTGTATTAGACTGTCCCAACAATACACCCTAATCTTATTTGGTTTTGCTATAGCCTCGTGGTACTGGTCACGAACCTTAGATTCATTTAGCGTAACACGTCAGACTTTCTCCCATCCCGCTCAACAGTTTTAGGTTCGTAACCCTCCATGACATACACGACATAGAGCCATTCCCGCATCACATCTAGATCTGCTTATAATCTATTTTTCTCATCCAAGGGGTCCCAACACCTACACAGATCTTTGCATCATCCATGAACGAGGACAGTTCCTCCAACACCTTTACCCAGGTCAATAATAAAGACTGAAGAGCAACTGCCCTAGCATCGATCTCTGTGGGACTCCACTAGTAACCGGTCCCCACGCAGAACCACTGCCATTAACAACCTTCTGCTTAAGAAAATGCAACCAGTTCCTTACCAACCCAGGATCTGCCCACCAATCTCATCTTATTAAATAGCCTATTGTGTAACTGCTGGTCAACTGAGTTTTATACATACATGTATACGATGTCAACCGGGATAAGGTCATCTAGCAACCCAGTAACCTGCTCAAAACATTCAACCAGGTTGATAAGATTAAGACCTTTTCCAGAAGCCATGTTGGAGTCTCCAATAACCCCTTCTCTATCAAGGTGGTTAGTGTCCCCTTTAATGATTTCTTCTAACAACTTGCCTATAACCGAAGTCAAACTAATGGGCCTGTAATTTCCCAATTCTGACCTAATGCCCCTTTTGAACATCGGCACCACACGGCCCTCCCTCCAGCTCCCGAGAACAATCCCAGGCCTGAACGAGCAGAGTACAGCTCCTACTTTTTTGAGCACCCTCAGGTCCAGCGGCCGCATCTATTTTGGGGCCACTTATTCTATCCAGGACTATACAGACGTCCGTGGTGACACAACTATACAATCAACTCTACACTGCATTCGCGGTGACTGAACATTTGCAGGGCTACAGGGAAAGGGCGGGGGAGTGGGACTGGCTGAAGTGCTCTTGCAGAGAGCCGGCACGGGCTCGACGGGCCGAATGGCCTCCTTCTGTGCTGTAACCATTCGATGATTCTAAGGCTGATGCAAAGCAGCCATTTAAAAGCTCTTGCCATATCCTTGGAGTCCACTTCAATCGGCCCAGGGGAATTCTTTAATTCACCTATATACAGGAAACTCTATTATCCGGCACCAACGGGACCGGCGTGGTGCCGGTTTATCAAAAAGTCCGGATTACAGAGAAGTATAGTTAAATGGTACGAGAGCTCCGTACACAGCGACAAATCCAGGCTTCCCTGTTGCTTAGCAACATGTGCAGGAACTCCAGCCACAGACCAAGCGTCCCTGTTGCTTAGCAACAAGTGCTCAAACCCCAGTTACACAGCCACAGATCCAGGAACTGCCACTAATATGAAGTAAAACTTACCTGAACCTACTCCTGAATTTTGCCGGTTAACAGAGGTTTCCGGTTATTTTAGGTGCTGGTAAATCGAGAGTTTCCTGTAGTTCTTAATGGCCTTCTGACACCTAATTTAGCTGAAAAAGGATTTGCTTTAGGGCCCTGGTGAGACCACACCTGGAGTATTGTGGACAGTTTTGGTCTCCTTACCTAAGGAAGGATATACTTGCCATAGAGGGAGTGCAACGAAGGTTCACCAGACTGGTTCCTGGGATGGGGGGATTGTCCTATGAGGAGAGATTGAGTAGACTAGGCCTATATTCTCCAGAGTTTAGAAGAATGAGAGGTGATCTCATTGAAACATACAAAATTCTTACAGGGCTTGACAGGGTAGATGCAGGGAGGATGTTTCCCTGGCTGGGGAGTCTAGAACCAGGGGTCAGTCTCAGAATAAGGGGTCGGCCATTTAGGACTGAGATGAAGAGAAATTTCTTCACTCAGAGGGTGGTGAATCTTTGGAATTCTCTGCCCCAGAGGGTTGTGGAGGCTCAGTCGTTGAGTATATTCAAGACAGAGATCGATAGATTTTTGAATATTAAGGGGATCAAGGGATATGGGGGTAGTGCAGGAAGGTGGAGATGAGGTAGAAGATCAGCCATGATCTTATTGAATGGCGGAGCAGGCTCGAGGGGCCGAATGGTCTACCCCTGCTCCTAATTCTTATGTTCTTATTGCAGTTATTCACCATCTTCTGCTCCAATTACCTTTTAGCTGCTCTGACAGCAGTTTTCAGTGCCGTTGGCTGAGCTCGCTAACTTTCCGTTCTTCGGAACTATTTTTGCTCCAGCCCGACTTGTCCACGCACTTGCTCCGGGAACCAATTTGGCCTTCCCCGCGCGCCCACCTTATGACTATATAGGGACACGCACAGCTTCCTTTTGCATTAGGATGGTTTTTAAGGTAATTGCAAAATACTGCGGATGCTGGAAATCTGAAAGAACAACAGAAAATGCTGGAAATACTCAGGCCAGGCAGCATCCGTGGAGAGAGAAACAGAGTTAACGTTTCAGGTCTGGGACCCTTCATCAGAACTGGAAAAAGCTGGAGATGTAACAGATATTAAGCAGGTGCAGAGACAGAGGGGGGGGGGGGGGAGGAAGAAATAGAAAGAACATCCTGTACTTTTGTAAGAGGCAGGAAAGATAAAATGTTGCAAATGGGAATGGCAAAAATCATACTGCATGAAAAATAGGGGCAGGGATAATTATCTGAAATTGTTGAACTCAATGTTGAGTCCGGCAGGCTGCAAAGTGCCCAATCGAAAGATGAGGTGCTGTTCCTCGAGCTTACGTTGAGCTTCATTGGAACAATGTAAGAGGCCGAGGGCGGAGAGGTCAGAGTGGGAGTGAAGCGGTGAATTAAAGTGACAGGCGACCGGAAGCTCAGGGTCACCCTTACGGACGAACGGAGGTGTTCCGCAAAGCGGTCGCCCAATCTGCGTTTGGTCTCCCCAATGTAGAGGAGACCACATCGTGAGCGGCGAATACAGTATATTAAATTGCAAGAAGTACAAGTAAATCGCTGTTTCACCTGGAAGGGGTGTTTGGGGCCCTGGACAGTGGGCAGGGAGGAGGTAAAAGGGCATGTGTTGCATCTCCTGCGCTTGCACGGGAAGGTGCCAGGTGAAGGAGCAGGGCTGTTGGGGGTGATTGAGTAGTGGACCAGGGTGTCGCAGAGGGAGCGGTCCCTTCGGAATGCTGAAAGGGGAGGGGAGGGGAAGATGTGTTTGGTGGTGGGATCACGTTGGAGGTGGCGGAAATGGCGGAGGATGATCCGTTGAATGTGGAGGCTGGTGGGGTGAAAGGTGAGGACAAGGGGTACCCTATCATAGTTCTGGGAGGGAGGGGCAGGGGTGAGAGCAGAAGTGCGGGAAATAGAACGGACACGGTCAAGGGCCGTGTCAACCATGGTAGAGGGGAATCCTCGGTTGAGGAAAAAGACATGTCAGAAGCACTAGTATGGAAGGTGGCATCGTCAGAACAGACGCTGCGGAGACAGAGAAACTGGGAGAATGGAATAGAGTCCTTACAGGAAGCGGGGTGGGAGGAAGTGTAGTCCAGGTAGCTGTGGGAGTCGGTGGGCTTGTAGTGGATGTTTGTTGAAAGCCGATCGCCAGAAATGGAGACGGAGAAGTCAAGGAAGGGAAGGGAAGAGTCGGAGATGGACCATGTGAAGGTGAGGGCAGGGTGGAAAGTGGAAGTAAAGTGAATGAACTTATCCAGTTCAGGGCGAGAGCACGAAACTGCACCAATACAGTCATCGATGTACCGGAAAAAGAGGTGAGGGAGGGGACCCGAGTAGGACTGGGACAAAGAATGTTCCACATGTCCCATGAACAGGCAGGCATAGCTAGGGCCCATGCGGGTTCCCATAGCAACACCTTTAATTTGGAGGAAGTGAGTGGAGTCAAAGGAGAAGTTGTTCAATGTGAGAACAAGTTCAGCCAGGCGGAGGAGGGTGGTGGTGGATGGGGACTGGTTGGGCCCTTCACACATGGCTCCCAATACCCTGCAAACTAATGGCCAAACTCCTAGCCAGATGAACAGAGAGTTTCCCAATGCTCTGTTAGTAGTTACACATTTCTGAAGTTCCGCAAACTTTTGGAGGCCTCCAATAACCCTTGGTTCTTCCTAATCTGAGCGTAAATTGTCGGGGGTTAGTTAACTGGGGTGTCTCTCTGCAGCGACTTGTCTGGGGTCAGTTAACTGGGGTGTCTCTCTGCAGCGACTTGTCTGGGGTTAGTTAACTGGGGTGTCTCTCTGCAGTGGCTTGTCTGGGGTTAGTTAACCGGGGTGTCTCTCTGCAGCGACTTGTCTGGGGTTAGTTAACCGGGGTGTCTCTCTGCAGCGACTTGTCTGGGGTTAGTTAACTGGGGTGTCTCTCTGCAGTGGCTTGTCTGGGGTTAGTTAACTGGGGTGTCTCTCTGCAGCGACTTGTCTGGGGTTAGTTAACCGGGGTGTCTCTCTGCAGCGACTTGTCTGGGGTTAGTTAACTGGGGTGTCTCTCTGCAGTGGCTTGTCTGGGGTTAACCGGGGTGTCTCTCTGCAGTGGCTTGTCTGGGGTTAGTTAACCGGGGTGTCTCTCTGCAGTGGCTTGTCTGGGGTCAGTTAACTGGGGTGTCTCTCTGCAGTGGCTTGTCTGGGGTTAACCGGGGTGTCTCTCTGCAGTGGCTTGTCTGGGGTTAGTTAACCGGGGTGTCTCTCTGCAGTGGCTTGTCTGGGGTTAACCGGGGTGTCTCTCTGCAGTGGCTTGTCTGGGGTCAGTTAACTGGGGTGTCTCTCTGCAGTGGCTTGTCTGGGGTTAACCGGGGTGTCTCTCTGCAGTGGCTTGTCTGGGGTTAGTTAACCGGGGTGTCTCTCTGCAGTGGCTTGTCTGGGGTTAACCGGGGTGTCTCTCTGCAGCGACTTGTCTGGGGTTAGTTAACCGGGGTGTCTCTCTGCAGTGGCTTGTCTGGGGTCAGTTAACTGGGGTGTCTCTCTGCAGCGACTTGTCTGGGGTTAGTTAACCGGGGTGTCTCTCTGCAGCGACTTGTCTGGGGTTAGTTAACCGGGGTGTCTCTCTGCAGCGACTTGTCTGGGGTTAGTTAACCGGGGTGTCTCTCTGCAGCGACTTGTCTGGGGTTAGTTAACCGGGGTGTCTCTCTGCAGTGGCTTGTCTGGGGTTAGTTAACTGGGGTGTCTCTCTGCAGTGGCTTGTCTGGGGTTAGTTAACTGGGGTGTCTCTCTGCAGCGACTTGTCTGGGGTTAGTTAACCGGGGTGTCTCTGCAGCGACTTGTCTGGGGTTAGTTAACTGGGGTGTCTCTCTGCAGCGACTTGTCTGGGGTTAGTTAACCGGGGTGTCTCTCTGCAGCGACTTGTCTGGGGTTAGTTAACCGGGGTGTCTCTCTGCAGTGGCTTGTCTGGGGTTAGTTAACCGGGGTGTCTCTCTGCAGTGGCTTGTCTGGGGTTAGTTAACCGGGGTGTCTCTCTGCGACTTGTCTGGGGTTAGTTAACCGGGGTGTCTCTCTGCAGCGACTTGTCTGGGGTTAGTTAACTGGGGTGTCTCTCTGCAGCGACTTGTCTGGGGTTAGTTAACCGGGGTGTCTCTCTGCGACTTGTCTGGGGTTAGTTAACCGGGGTGTCTCTCTGCAGCGACTCCCGATCAGGCAAACAGAAACCCTATCTATGTGGATTTCTTGGCAGTTCAGTTTGGAGACTCGAGGACACGGCTGGGTTTCTGCGCATGAGACATCCAGCTGGCCAAAGATATTAAACTTCAACCAATGATGTCTGATCAGTTAATTCAGAAAGTTTTAACAGTAAGTAAAGCCACATTATTGATAAAATTCTAAAATATGTTTTCCAGCACTGATCTGCAACCATCTAACTCCAAGTCTAACCGGGACAATCCCTCGGAGCCCATTTAATACCCCTTCACAAAGATAGCACCTCATCTGAATTGAACCAACAATTTGGCATGGCGAAGCGCTGGGTCTCTACACTTCTGCAGAGGGAATATGAAGTGATTCCAGATCAAACTCCCATCTTTCAGCTCAAATCACCTTATCTCACCTACATCATCGGTGTTGTCACTATGCCAAGCATATCATCACATAAGAAATAGGAGCAGGAGTCGGCCATTCGGCCCTTCGAGCCTGCTCCACCATTCAATGAGATCATGGCTGATCGTCTGCCTCAACTCCATTCACCGGCCCTATCGCCATATCCCTTGATGCCTTTACTAGTCAGAAATCTATCGACTTCTGTTTTGAATATACCCAATGATTGAGCCTCCACAGCCCTCTGGGGTAGCGAATTCCAAAGATTCACCACCCTCTGAAGAAATTTCTTCTCATCTCAGTCCTGAATGGCCTACCCTTTATCCAGAGGCTGTGGCCCCTGGTTCTAGACTCCCCAGCCAAGGGAAACATTCTCCCAGCAGCCACCCTATCAAGCTCTGTAATAGTTTTGTATGCTTCAATGAGATCTCCTCTCATTCTTCTGAATTCAAGAGAATACAGGCCTAGTTTACTCAATCTCTTCTCATACGACAGTCCCGCCATCCCAGGAATCAATCTGGTGAACCTTCGTTGCACTCCCTCTATGGCAAGTATATCCTTCCTTAGGTAAGGAGACCAAAATTGTACACAGTACTCCAGGTGTGGTCTCACCAGGGCCCTATAATTGGAGTAAGACTTCTTTACTCCTGTACTCAAATCCTCTTGTAATGAAGGCCAGCATACCATTTGCCTTCCTAATGGCTTGCTGCACCTGCACATTAACTTTCAGTGACTCATGTACAAGGACACCCAGGTCCCTTTGAGCATCTGCATTCCCCAATCTTTCACCATTTAGGAAATACTCTGCCTTTCTGTTTTTTCTACCAAAGTGGATTAACTTCATATTCATCCACATTATATTCCATCTGCCATGTTCTCGCCCACTCACTGAGCCGGTTGAGATCCCCTTGAAGCCTCTTCACATCCTCTTCGCAACTGACACTGCCACCTAGCTTTGTGTCATCAGTTACTTTGGAAATGTTACATTTAGCCCGCTCATCCAAATCATTGATATAAATTGTGAATAGCTGGGGCCCAAGCACTGATCCTTGCGGTACCCCACTAGTCACAGCCTGCCATCCTGAAAAAGACCCGTTTATCCCTACTCTTTGTTTTCTGTCTGTTAACCAATTCTCAATCCATGCTAGTATATTACCCCCAATTCCATGTGCACTAATTTTGTTCACCAACCTCTTGTGTGGGACCTTATCGAAGGCCTTCTGAAAATCCAAATACACATCTACCGGTTCCCCTTTGTCTACTCCACTAGTTACATCCTCAAAGAAATTTCCCTTTCATAAATCCATGTTGACTCTGCCCAATCTTACTATTAGTTTCTACATGCCCAGTTATTGTATCCTTTATAATAGATTCCAGCATTTTCCCAACTACTGATGTGAGGCTAACAGGTCTGTAGTTCTATCACTATCCTAAAACAATGACTTGCAAACTCTTCATGTGGGCAACATTTACAAATACTGGCACACTCCCGTCCTAACTTCCAAAAGACTGCATCAGCTATCCAAAGAAAAACATTGCAGAAAATCACAAATTTTACAGCATAGAAACAGGCCATTCGGCCCAACTGGTCCGTGCCGGTGTTTATGCTCCACACGAGCCTCCTCCCACCCCTCTTCATCTCACCCCATCAACATAGCCTTCTCTTCCTTTCTCCCTCATGTACTTATCTAGCTTCCCCTTAAATATATCTGTACTATTTGCCTCAACTACTCCTTGTGGTAGCAAGTTCCACATTCTCACCACTCTCTGGGTGAAGACGATTCTCCTGAACTCCTTATTGGATTTATTTAAAAATGTATTTATTTAACGCGTCTTATTAGCACACAACAGAAATAGCATGCCAGTAAATCAAGGAGCAAAATTCAGAAATCTAATGACTTCAGGGACCCTGCTGTGATTGCTCAGATCACTACCACCAGTGATGGGATTTAGTCACCAACCCAAATTTGAGAGGATCAAATTTAATTGTACAACTGCGTGTTCCTCACAGCTCAAATAGACGTGGCAGCAGGTTTCGGTTCTCACAAAACTTTAACCCTACCTTCCCCTCGCCACAGATGCTCCCCGACCGGCTGGGTGTTTCCAGCATTTTGTTTTTATTTGAGATTTGCAGGACTTTGCTTTTTGTATTCTGGTTATCAAGGTTCATACACCAATCATCGCATTTACTAAAACCATTGCATTTACTCAAATCCAAGACTGATTTCATGCTACCTCTAGTGGGTCCACTTTTAAAAGATTTAAACTATATGATACATACCATAAAAGAATAAATACTCAGTCAGGAGCTCAAGGCCCAGTTTCAATCTGATGACACAAAGCTCAAGTCATTTACAATAGTCAGCAAAACCACAAGATTAAGGGTGGAATTCAACCTCCTGATTTTGCTGACATTTTAAAAACTTTTCAACCTTGTTCTTGTATTCCAAATCAACCAGGACAGCTTTACTGAAATACTGCCTGCCAACATATTGTCCAATACATCCAGTGTCGTCACTGGGATTACGGTAAACTGAGTTAGAATTTTGGGGGCCGTTGAATTGTCGGAGTCTTTTGTCAGCATGGTTTTAGTAATGACGAGCTTGTGACATTTCCGTACCATATCTCCAGTTTAAACAGCAATACAAGTATAGTCATCAAAGAGCGCTCAGAGCAGAGGTGTCAAACATCCAACCCGAGGAACAGTTCCATCCACCCAGTGTGCTGAGCCGGGTCTCCCGGGTACTGCTCCTTACAGTCCATGAGACTTGCACCTTTAAATTTCACCGCTGTAGCACTCCCCCGCCCCGCCCCACCCCCTCCCTCCCCCCACCGTGACATCAGTGCCCCCTCCTGCTGGCACAGAGAACTGGTCCCTGCTTCGGAACTCGGGAGCAGGAGATAAGGACGGGGAGGGGAGAGTCACTTGGTGAAATCGATACCTGGGGGCTCAGGAACAGGGGACTGGGGGTCAGGGACAGAGGCTGAGGAAGACTAGTGAATGGTCGTCAGTTGACTGGGTCTCGGGCAGAGGGAAATGGAAACTAGCAACTGGGCACCAGGCCAATTGGAGTTTGGGTGGGGGACTGGGGAGCTTGGGAATGGGGCCTAACATTTCCTGCAGAGCCAGGAGCAGCAGCATGATGAGTGGGAGCGGCGCCTCAACACATACCATATAGTGAAAGATTTCCACCGGTGGGCAAATGGAGAACCAGGGGAGGGAGACCGAGGATTCTCCCTGCACACCGAGTTTACATCACAAGTGAGACACAGGAGGAGCGAGTACAGGCTGGCAGCGGCCCGCAGTAGTGCTGTGGAGCTGCCTCGCCTGCTCCTCCACGCTCCACAGAAGGGGAAGTAACAAAACCTTTCCCTACCATTTCAACAGCAGCCCCTTTAAGGACCACTGCTAGGTTGCCATAGAACTGAAAAAAACTAGCTGGCGCTTGCACGGCGAGTGTTCCACCTAGCTTTTCACGTAAAGGTCCTGGGAACTGGAACAGGATCCTTCTTTGCATATTTAAATCGACCCAACCCTGATTTCAGGCAGTTGCCAGGTATGTCTAAAGACAGTGAGGACCAGTACATTTTCGTACCAATGGGATTTGAGCTGTCACTGCGCAGTTTAGATGCAGGACCTCACGTTTAGAAATTGGTATAGAATGCGCTTGTTACACCCAAAAAAAACGGGCAAAACGCACAGTAATTTCTACCCCAATGTGTCCAAATAACTTCTGCTGAATGTGGCCCATGCCAGGTGCCAGGATGCCTGATCAGGCCCACCCTGTAAATTGATTTTGCCACCCCTGACTTGAGCTATGTAACACCTCCAGGGTGAAATGTAGCAATGATAGAATCTGATGCTTAGTGGCAGGTGATTTTTTTTCTTCTCTATAGCATTTTGGAATTAATACATTAAGTAAACCTAGTACAACACTGGTACAGCCATCTCAACAAACCTAAATATTCAATCTCAAATAAAACTAACACCCAGTTTAAAGGAAATACAAGTAATTCCTTTAATTGCATTGCTCCTTTTACTTCCTTTGGCTCTTAGCTATAATTCCTCTGGTCTGTGGCTCCTTAGACGAGCTAGGTTACCACGCAATCGCTTCCCCTATAAACAGTAAGTAAAATGATGTAATTAAGATCTGCATGTTCCTAGGTACAGCCTCTCCGCTGCTCCACCACAAACTTCATTAATTGGAGGGTGGGGAGCAGTTTAATTATCAATGTCTGCGCTGATGGTAGGCCAGAAACACCTACACAGACCAGGCCGCAAAAATCCAACAGAAAACAAGGTTCGCCAGGACTAAAATTTGTGTCACGGGGGGAGCGGAGAAAGTGTAGCAAACTAATCCCGAAAATGCCACAAAAGGAATAATAAAGAATAATTTGCATTTATATAGCGCCTTTAACATAGCAAACCAGACTATATTTGACACCGAACCACATAAGGAGATATTAGGGCAGGTGATCAAAAGCTTAGTCAAATGGGTAGATTTTAAGCAGCGTCTTAAAGGAGGTGTGTGTGTTTTAGGGAGGGAATTCCAGAGCTTAGGGCCTCGGCAGCTGAAGGCACGGCCGCCAATGATGGAGCGAAGGAAATCGGGGATGCTCAAGAGGCCAGAATTAGAGCACAGAAATCTCGGGGGGTTGTAAAGCTGGAGGAGATTACAGAGATAGGGAGGGGCGAGGCCATGAAAAGAAACACTTTCATTTCTATTGCACCTCTCATGACCAACGGACGTCTCAAAGTGCTTTACAGCCAATGAAGTACTTTTGAAGTGGAGTCACTTGTAATGTGGGAAACGCGGCAGCCAATTTGCGCACAGCAAGCTCCCACAAACAGCAATGTGATAATGACCAGATCATCTGTTTTAATGATGTTGGTTGAGGGATAAATATTGGCCCCAGGACACCAGGGAGAACTCCCCTGCTCTACTTCGAAATAGTGCCATGGATCTTGTACGCCCACCTGAGAGAGCAGACGGGGCCTCGGTTTAACGTCTCATCCGAACGACGGCACCTCCAGCAGTGCGGCGCTCCCTCAGCACTGCCCCTCCGACAGTGCGGCGCCCCCTCAGCACTGCCCCTCCGACAGTGCGGCGCCCCCTCAGCACTGCCCCTCCGACAGTGCGGCGCTCCCTCAGCACTGCCCCTCCGACAGTGCGGCGCTCCCTCAGCACTGCCCCTCCGACAGTGCGGCGCTCCCTCAGCACTGCCCCTCCGACAGTGCGGCGCTCCCTCAGCACTGCCCCTCCGACAGTGCGGCGCTCCCTCAGCACTGCCCCTCCGACAGTGCGGCGCTCCCTCAGCACTGCCCCTCCGACAGTGCGGCGCTCCCTCAGCACTGCCCCTCCGACAGTGCGGCGCTCCCTCAGCACTGCCCCTCCGACAGTGCGGCGCTCCCTCAGCACTGCCCCTCCGACAGTGCGGCGCTCCCTCAGCACTGCCCCTCCGACAGTGCGGCGCTCCCTCAGCACTGCCCCTCCGACAGTGCGGCGCTCCCTCAGCACTGCCCCTCCGACAGTGCGGCGCTCCCTCAGCACTGCCCCTCCGACAGTGCGGCGCTCCCTCAGCACTGCCCCTCCGACAGTGCGGCGCTCCCTCAGCACTGCACTGGGTCAGCCTGGATTTATGTACACAAGTCTCTGGAGTGGGACTTCAACCCACAACCTTCTGACTCAGAAGTGAGAGGGATTTGAACACCATGATAAGAATTGTACATATTTGAGGCGTTGGCGAAGGA
Source organism: Somniosus microcephalus (assembly GCF_052327205.1). NCBI lineage: Eukaryota > Metazoa > Chordata > Chondrichthyes > Squaliformes > Somniosidae > Somniosus > Somniosus microcephalus. Next base: position 4,556,047 of record NC_141013.1, on the reverse strand, counting down.
TGCCAATGTCTGTTCAGCGAGCACAGATTGGAATGAGAGATTACCGGGTGAAGCCACTGCCCTCAGCTGGGACCATGTGGCAGCAATGCCGAGGCCCAGAGACAACACGCTGTATACAGGGGGGCAAATGGCTGCAGGAGCCGAGGCCCGGGATATTTACCTTCACCTCGTCATCCTCGTCCTCGCCTTCCCATCTGTCCACAATCACCGGCTTCGCCACCGGGGCCTCGAACTCCTCGGCGTCTGTAAGAGAGGAAGCCGGTGGTGAGAGGGGCGGAAACCGGGAGAAGCCGCTCACACTCACGGCGCCGTCAAAACACACCCCGAGGCCCAAAAGCCGCCGGCCACCCCCTCACCCCCACACCGCGCTGCCCCCAGCACCGCCCGGCCTCCCGCGCTCACCCCAGCCGTCCGACTCCGCCATCGCCGCCCGCCCAGTCACACCGGGGATTGTGGGATACTGGAGGAGAGGACCGGGGATTGTGGGATACTGGAGGAGAGGACCGGGGATTGTGGGATACTGGAGGAATGATCCGGAGAGGACCGGGGATTGTGGGATACTGGAGGAATGATCCGGAGAGGACCGGGGATTGTGGGATACTGGAGGACTGGGCCGGAGAGGACCGGGGATTGTGGGATACTGGAGGGCTGGACCGGGGATTGTGGGATACTGGAGGACTGGGCCGGAGAGGACCGGGGATTGTGGGATACTGGAGGGCTGGACTGGGAGGACCGGGCCTCTGCGCACCTCCTGCCCTGGGAAAAACTCCCAATGGCACTAAATTACAGCCTTCTCTTTAAAACGTGTTAATTTCTCTTCTCTTTTAGTTTTAAATACACTCATTGCCTCAAGTTTTTATTGTAAATTACTCGGAGCAGTATCTGTAAATAAACCCATTAATTAAAAGAAAGATAATTGCAAAATACTGCAGCTGCTGGAAATCTGAAATAACAACAGAAAATGCTGGAAATACTCAGCAGGCCAGGCAGCATCCCTAGAGAGAGAAACAGAGTTAACGTTTCAGGTCTGGGACCCTTCATCAGAACTACAGTGGGGAGACCAAACGCAGATTGGGCGACCGCTTTGCAGAACACCTCCGTTCAGTCCGTAAGGGTGACCCTGAGCTTCCGGTCGCCTGTCACTTTAATTCACCGCTTCACTCCCACTCTGATCTCTCTGTCCTCGGGCTATTGCATTGTTCCAATGAAGCTCAGCGTAAGCTCGAGGAACAGCACCTCATCTTTCGATTGGGCACTTTGCAGCCTGCCGGACTCAACATTGAGTTCAACAATTTCAGATAATTATCCCTGCCCCTATTTTTCATGCAGTATGATTTTTGCCATTCCCATTTGCAACATTTTATCTTTCCTGCCTCTTACAAAAGTACAGGATGTTCTTTCTATTTCTTCCTCCCCTCCCCCCGTCTCTGCACCTGCTTAATATCTGTTACATCTCCAGCTTTTTCCAGTTCTGATGAAGGGTCCCAGACCTGAAACGTTAACTCTGTTTCTCTCTCCACGGATGCTGCCTGGCCTGCTGAGTATTTCCAGCATTTTCTGTTGTTAATTAAAAGAAAGACTTGCATTTCTGCAGCGCCTTTCACAACCTCAGGAGGTCCCAAAGCACTTTACTGCCAATTAAATACTTTTTTTTGAAGTGTAGTCACTGTTGTAATGTGGGAAACACAACAGCCAATTTGCGCACAGCAAGCTCCCACAAACAGCAATGTGACAATGACCATATAATGTGTTTTATTCAGATTGGATAAGAGATCAATATTGGCCAGGACACCGGGGATAACTCTCCTGCTCTTCTTCGAAATAGTGCCACGGGATCTTTTACATCCACCCGAGAAAGCAGGCGGGGCCTCAGTTTAACGTCTCATCCGAAAGATGGCACCTCCGACAGTGCAGTACCGAGGGAGTGCTGCATGGGGTGTCAGCTTAGATTTTTGTGCTCAAGTTTCTGGAGTGGGATTTGAACCCACAACCTAATGACTCAGAAGCAAGAGAGTGCTACCCACTGAGCCACGGTATATTTTTGCTATTATAAATTTCACAATTACAATGAAAACTGCCTCTGTAAACAACTTGTATTTATATAGCGCCATTAACGTAGTAAAACGTCCCAAGGCGCTGCACAGGGGCGTTATCTGACAAAATTTGACACAGAGATATTAGGACGTGACTAAACGCCTAGTCAAAGAGATAGGTTTTAAGGAGCGTCTTAAAGGAAAATGGAAATAGAGAGTCGGAGAGGTTTAGGGAGGGAATTCCAGAGCTTAGGGGCCCAGGTAGCTGAAGGCACGGCCACCAATGGTGGAGTGATTAAAATCAGGGATGCGCAAGAGGCCAGAATTGGAGGAGCGCAGAGATCTCAGAGGGTTGTATGCTTGTTAAGCTATAATTACACTTTTCTGCCACTGTACCACTGGCAATGTAACAATTTACCATAGACAGTTAACATTGTAAATATGAACCTGGGAATTTCTAATGGAACTATAAAAATATAACTAATAATGTCTGCAAAATTATGTGTTCAATTATTAGCCACCTTCTAAGCCTGCTTCACCTGAAGGGTATTCTTGACCTTAAATCCCGCATGCAATACAACAACTTGCATTTAATACCACAGATCGACCGACTAACACGCTATTCAAAATCTTGCACTGGATGGTCACTTCCTGTTCACAAACCTTACTTCCAGTTGTCATGATTTTTGGTCAGGCTTTCGTGTCAATATTTACCACACTGTAAATTGCTGTCAAGTGTCACTGCAAGTTCTAGTCACTCAGTGGAGTGAGTTTCTGAGTCGCTCTCTCCCAACTCCATTATACGAACATAGGAATTGCTAGGCGATAAAAGATCAAGATATGAGGCGAGGAAACCCCAATGGGGGAAACCACAGGTCCAAAGTCACCTGTTGCTCCCGAGCAAGCCACCCTTACCATGGCAAGTTTCTATTACTCAGCTACTGGATCCTAAATGTTATTTTCTGAAATAAACCAATCTAATTTGCTCTTGAATGAATCAATACTAACTGCTTCCACCATCTCCCCAGAGAGCCGGTTCCATAGATTGACCGCTCACTCGCTGAAATAATGTTTCTGCAGATTAGTTTTGAATTTAACCGCCGTGTCCTCTGGTTCCTGGTCTTGCTGCAGTTGTACAGGGCTTTGGTGAGACTACACCTTGAGTATTGTGTGCAGTTTTGGTCGCCTTGCCATGGAAACTGATACCTGGGATGGCAGGAATGGCGTATGAGGAGAGATTGGGTCGATTAGGCTTATATTCGCCAGAGTTTAGAAGAATGAGGGGATCTCATTGAAACTTAGAAAATTCTAACAGGACGAGACAGACTAGATGCAGGAAGGATGTTCCCGATGGCGGGTGAGTCCAGGACCAGGGATCACAGTCTAAGGATAAGGGGTAAGCCATTTAGGACTGAGATGAGGAGGAATTTCTTCACCCAGAGAGTGGTGAACCTGTGGAATTCTCTACCACACAAGGCAGTTGAGGCCAATTCATTAAATACATGCAAGAAGGAGTTGGATATATTTCTTAAGGCTAAAGGGATCAAGGGATATGGGGAGAAGGCAGGGACAGGGTACTGAATTTGGATGATCAGCCATGATCTCATTAAATGGCAGAGCAGGCTCGAAGGGCTGAATGGCCTACTCCTGCTTCTGTCTTCTATGTTTCTATGTCTGCTGTTCTAGACAAGGTCAAAACATCTCATTATGGTCTACATTATTTAGTGCCTTTAGAACAATGTTCATCAACTGACTGTGGGGAACGCCACGAGTAATGTACTAGTTAATAGATGGATGCTTAATGTGTTTGTATCAAGTCCCTCTGTCTGCTATTCTATTGATTGTTTTAAATGGGTTAATGTCTCTGTTAAAATAGCAGAGGAATTTGATAAGAACACATTTGAGGGTAAACTTTGCGAGGTCCCTTGCTTCCAAATGGTGCGTCACATACTGCCATTTTCCAATCTGTACTGCCTGTGATGTGGGACCTCCCAAACTTTACCTTAAGTGTTGGTTTGATGATGCTGCACAGCACTCATTTCCAGCCTGGGCTCATTGTGGGCAGTAAGTGATCCATTATTTAATATAATTTTCATACATTCAAGAAGCTGAATGCCATCCAGGACCAAGCAGTCCGCTTTGTTCGGTGCCCTGCCATTGGATCGAATAGCCACCCCTCCACTTCTGGCGTACTGTGGCTATGTTATGTACTATCAGCAGGATACATTGCAACAATTCCACCATTCCTGCTTTGATGGGACCTCCTAGTCCTGTGACCCAGGGGTTCTCGACCGGGGGTTGCCCATCCCTAGTTGCCCTTGAGAAGGTGGTGGTGAGCCGCCGCCTTGAGCCGCTGCAGTCCGTGCAATGAAGGTGCTCCCACAGTGCTGCTAGGGAGGGAGTTCCAGGATTTTGACCCAGTGAGAATTCAAAGCACTCAGTTGTTTCAGGTGGAGAAGTTAATCCAAAACAGAAAACAATTCTTTATTAAGCCACACAATTTCAGCGAAACAAAGGATGGACTGGACCAGCAAACAAAAATGGGAAAATTTGCATCGGACGAGCACAAATACACGAGCAATACATCTCATCAATATGGAATGTTTGCAGTCAGTTCAACACTGAAATCATAACTCACTTATGCAATGTTAGGCAAACACACAAGAGCAACACGAGGATAAAGTGTATTGTAATAGCTACAGGTAAGCTTCTTCTCTCGAATGTAAAAGATTACAAACACACAGCAATACTCCAATAAAGCTCCCAGAAATAACTCCTCCAGTCGATCTTCCTACAAACAGAGAACATTTCATTAACAACCAGCCACATTTGATCTGCACCACAGCTCGAATTAATTCATTTATTTATCAATTTTTCACCACCGCGCAAGAACACAAAAAAACTAGAAGCTAACTAGTAGCTCGGTCAAAGGGGTGGGCTTCAAGAGGAAGTCTTAAAGGAGGATAGGCAGGAGGAGGTTTATGGAGGGAATTCCACGAGTGTGGGGCAATGTTCCATGTAAGCTGCATGGCCGCGCTGCGCTCCAAGGACCCGGTGCAGCCAGCATGCCGGCTTTTCAATGCAAAAACTGCGCATGCGCGACATTTTGAATGGGCCGCACGACACCAAACAAAATTACAGGGAACTTTGGTGTGGAGCTTAAACTGCACTTTAGAACAAATGGTCAGCTTTACTCAGCAAAGCCAGAAGGATAGTTGGGCGTTGAAATGAAATGTTGCACTGGTTCACTCGGGAAAGAAAGAACTTGCATTTATATAGCGCCTTTCACGACCGCAGGACGTCCCAAAGCGCTTTACAGCCAATGAAGTACTTTTGAAGTGTGGTCACTGTTGAGTGGAAGTGCGAAGTTCTGGTTAAGGCAAGTTCTTAGGGCAGGGCAGAGACGCAGGAGTGCTCGATTCCAACAATGGAGCATAAATGGAGCTATCTTTTGCTTCCCAGCACTAGCAATCTTTAGCTTGAAGAATGAAGCATCCATCCCAAGAAATGGCAGGGAAAATTTTCTTCTTTTGAAATACAGTCACCTAAAATCACCGGCTGGGCGGATGTAATTTTAGATACGTGCTCTGGGCATGTGGAAATTGTACCCAATATATAGTCACTAACCAACATCTCTAAAAAATCATCACATTGCTGTTTGTGGGAGCTTGCTGTGCGCAAATTGGCTGCCGCGTTTCCTACATTACAACAGTGACTACACTTCAAAAGTATTTCATTGGCTGTAAAGCAATTTGGGACATCCTGAGGTCATGAAAGGCGTTGTATATATTAAAGTAGTTCTTCTTTATTACCCTCCCATGGCATTGCTCATCAAGAGTCAGGCGACATATTGTTTTGTAATTAAGACATACAAGACAGAAAATGTATAATGCTGGTGATCTCTCGGGACACCAGTGGAAGTCGTCAGTTGCTTCCGATTCCTGGGACTGCAGATCTCCGATGACCTGGCCTGGAACCACAATACCAAGGCCATTCTGAAGAAGGCACACCAGCGCCTCTACCCTCTACGGTGCCTGAGGAAATGCGGCATAAGCACACAGTGGCTTGTGAACTTTTACCGCGGCACCATAGAGAGCGTCCTGATGGGTGGTGTCAATGTGTGGTATGGTAACACCACTGCACAGGACAGGAAAGCCATCCAGAGGGTTGTGAGGACAGCAGAAAAGATCATCGGGTGTGCACTTCCGTCCATCGAGGAGATCTTCCAGACCAGGTGTCGGAACAAGGCTCGCTCCATCATCCAGGACCCCAATCACCCTGGGCACGAACTGTTCTCCCTCCTGCGGTCTGGCCGTCGGTACCGCAGCATCCGAACCAGGACCAGCAGGTTCAAGAACAGTTTCTACCCACAGGCAGTGCGCCTACTGAACTGCTAACCGCACTGCCCCACATATCAGTCACATCCTCCCCCCCACCCTGGAACTGTATATCACTTGAACCGTGAGCGCACAAGAACATTCTTGATCACTGGACTGTGTGCACATAGGACTCTTGTACCTCAACCTTAACTTATAACTCATTTGTACATTGCACACTGCATTTTAACTTATACTTATTTATATATATTATATTTATACTACCATATACTTATCATATTACATTACTATTACTTCCAGTGGTAATAGAGGCTTTTTGCACTATTCATTATATCCTGCGACTTGGACTGTCGTTGCTATACTTATTTGTTTATTTGCTATTGTTTCTATACTTATACTTGTGTGCTGCCTCTCCCTCTAACTTAACCTCACTGTATGTATTTAACTTACTTATATATGTATAACCTACCTGTTGGGGCCGTTGCCCCTTTAACTTACCTTTTAGGGCCATTGCCCCTTTAAGACGCGCCTTAGCGTGCTGACGTCACGTCACGTACAACGTAGCGTGCTGACGTCACGGCACGTACGACGTGACGTGCGTGAGGCGGCTGCCGGCCCGACTCGGCCTTCCAGAAAGGCTGCCGGCACAGCCCGGCCTAGCGTCTTTGGCCGCATCTACCAGCCGCCGGGAGCGACGCGATCTTCCGCTCCCGCGGCAAGCATCGGCTCAGCCTGGCCTCCAGCTCCCGCTCCCGACTTCGGCCTCCACGGCCAGAAACGCGACCACGCGCATCACGTGACGCCCCAAGCGCGGACAACGCTACCGAGCGTGATGAGGTCATCACGCTCCCCACAGGACTGCTACGTAGTCCTCGTGGAGTCCTCGCTGGGACACAGACCTACATCACGGTGCTCCTACAGCAGCACAGGCTCCGAGCAGTTGTATTGTCCCCATGCTTGAGTCTTGGAAATTGTTTGTCTGTAAGTATTTTAGAATGCTATGGATGATTAGTGTGCACTGCATGTTGTAGAAAATGTTTAGTTGCAACTTTTCTCTGTCTAGCTGATTAACTAGTAGCTGTATTTTGATGCACTATGTACAGGGCTAATTTAAAGAGAATGCCTTCCAGTTTACTAAATGTACTGTGTTGCCCAGGCGTACCTAAATTTGTGTATACATATCAGTTATGCGCTTGTATACTAATGTGTGCTTCCATTTCTGTGTTGTATTTCAGTTTTACAATTAGAATCGTTCAGTAAAGCGTTACAAGAAAAGTCAAGCCTTGTGATTTTATTGGAAGATATCGAGTTGTTCGCTATCTGTCTAGCTCTGCATAGAATCGCGTTGCGAGGGCAGAACAACTTGTTTTACTTTTGCTTTTGATATTTATACTTATATTGTGGGAGTGAGTGGGGAGTAAGCATTCCATTGTACCAGTTACATATGGCAATAAAATAATCTTGAATCTTGAGATGTTGTCCATAGTAAATTGGAACTCATCTCATTGTCTCCCACTTTAAAGCATTCTTTCCCAGAAGCTGAAAACTGTGGAGCGCCTCAGTCTTTCCTTCCTCAATGTACAGGCTTTTAAAACCCAGGGATAGCATCACCTCATCACACCTCTGGATTTACCTTGGTGTATCTCCCCTTCTCTATGCAACCTCAGTGATGCATTCAAGGGGAAGCTAGATAAGTACATGATTGAGAAAGGAATAGAAGGAAAGCAGGATATGCAGATAGTGTTAAGAGGAAGTAGGGTGGGAGGAGGCTCGTGTGGAGCATAAACACCAGCATAGACCAGTTGGGCCGAATGGCCTAAATGTACCAGCGCAACATTTCAACGCCCAACTATCCTTGTGGCTTTGCTAAGTAAAGCTGACCATTTGTTCTAAAGTGCAGTTTAGGCTCCACACCAATGTTCCCTGTAATTTTGTTTGGCGCCACATGGCCTCTTTGAGGGGCTGCGCGGCCCCATCAAAATACAGCGCACGCGCGGTTTTTGCACTGAAAAGCCGGCTTGACGGCTGCGCAGGGTCCCTGGAGCGCTGAGCGGCCACGCAGTTTACAGGGAACATTCTATGTAACGTGCTGGCAATGGGCCAGTGTTTTACCTCTCATGTCAATTGCCGTTTTGTGCCATGATGTAAGGACCATGTCCAGGGCTTTCTTCTGAAAGTCACCGAGTTCTTTCAACTGAGCAGGAGTCACAGCTACCGCCTGCTGATAGTTAAACAGGCGAATCTGGGTGGGACTGAATACAACCTGCCACAGAAAGGAAACAGGGAATTAGTAAGACAAAAAAAACACAAATTTAGAAAGGAGCAAGTGATCCCAGGACATTTTTTGACAAATTTGGCTGGTAGCAACTTTAATGATCTCTCACAAAATTGACCCTGGAGGTTAAGGATAGAATAATGATCCAGGTTCGATCCTTGACCAGTGCTGAGTAATTTGACCTCAGACAGTGCAGCAGTAGGGGGCACCGCCATTGACCTCAATGCCATTGGGTTACGGAGGGCTTGGCTCAGGGTTTCCATTCCCTAATCGTTATCCCTGCTGGAAACTTGTGTACTTGGCTGCAACCAACATTCCTGGCCATTGAAGAGTCCGCTAACACTCACCTTCAAGGCTCATAGATGACGAATGACCAAGACACCACAGGGTGACTGGTATCTGTGGAATGTAGTGCGCTCTGGTCAGACTGCACCTTGAGCACTGGGTCCAGTTCTGGTCAGACTGCACCTTGAGCACTGAGTCCAGTTCTGGTCAGACTGCACCTTGAGCACTGGGCACTGGGTCCAGTTCTGGTCAGACCTACCTTGAGCACTGTGTTCAGTTCTGGTCAGACCTACCTTGAGCACTGTGTTCAGTTCTGGCCAAACTGCACCTTGAGCACTGTGTCCAGTTCTGGTCAGACCCACCTAGAGCACTGTGTCCAGTTCTGGTCAGACTGCACCTTGAGCACTGTGTCCAGTTCTGGTCAGACCCACCTTGAGCACTGTGTCCAGTTCTGGTCAGACCCACCTTGAGCACTGTGTCCAGTTCTGGTCAGTCCCACCTTGAGCACTGTGTCCAGTTCTGGTCAGACCCACCTTGAGCACTGTGTCCAGTTCTGGTCAGATCCACCTTGAGCACTGTGTCCAGTTCTGGTCAGACCCACCTTGAGCACTGTGTCCAGTTCTGGTCAGATCCACCTTGAGCACTGTGTCCAGTTCTGGTCAGACCTACCTTGAGCACTGTGTCCAGTTCTGGTCAGTCCCACCTTGAGCACTGTGTCCAGTTCTGGTCAGACCCACCTTGAGCACTGTGTCCAGTTCTGGTCAGATCCACCTTGAGCACTGTGTCCAGTTCTGGTCAGACCTACCTTGAGCACTGTGTCCAGTTCTAGTCAACGGGATACAAGGAAAACATTCAAGTGTTGGAGACAGTGCCGAGAAGAGCCACAATGTTGATCCTTAGTGTCAAAGGTCTCTGTTATGAGGAAAGATTAGAGAAACTTGGGCTTTTTAGCCTGGAAAAGGAGGCAACTGAGAGTTAATCTTAGAGGGATGGAAGATAGTTACGGGAAATGGAAAAGCTAAATGGGGAATATTACTTTAAATGAAACTGAGAGAGCAGAACTAGGGGTCACAAGTCCAAATTAGTAAAAAGTAAATTTAGGACTGATATGAGGAAAGAGTGAGCGATGGTTGCAATACACTTCCAGGTGGTGTAGTGGAGGGAAAAATCCTAGAATCATTTAAGGAACAATTAGATGCTGCAGTGGAGGACGGTTGTGGTGTATGTAACCTGTTTCCACCTTAAGAGAACTACCTTAAGAGATGTACTACTTTCTCTTGGTTGCTGTATACTGTAATACCGGTGGTGACCACACCGGTATATAAGTGTTGTGTAGGGATTTGCTGGGCAGTTCAGCCCTGACCTCCGAATAGTAGAGACCTGTTAAAGTTATTCTTGTGGTCTGTGTCCAGTGATTTATAATAAGCTTAACTGGGACACACAGACTTAACAGTGGCGACGAGTCCGATCTTACCCTGCGGCAGTTTTACATCCAAGGCAGCTTCGTCCTCAGAACGGGCGTCGAGAAGAGGCATCCGCCCTCATCATCCTGCTGAGCACCATCGCATGGGAGGCATCGAGAACCCGGGTTAAAAAGAAAAATTCTGACCACGAAGCCCTCCATCAGCGACAGGCAGTGATCATCCCTGCTACCACGGTGGTGGGTAAGCCGATCAGCGACACGAGCAGAAAGTCGGCCGTGTTGACTGTGGAGTGGGGGAGGGAAAACGGAGGAAAAAGGGCGGAGAACTCGACCACGGCCGGTAAAAAGGGCCGGCCTGCAATCGAGGCCGAGAGGCGCAGCGACTGGGGCAGCTTAAGGCACGAGAGCCGCGGAGAACTCAAACGCAGCCGGTGTAAAGGACCGGGCTGCAAGCGGGGCTGCGAGGCAAAGCAGCGTCGGGGAATTGAGAACCGCTGGGGAGGCGAGAACGGCAGCAGCACGGCAATCGCCATTGCAGCCAGCGGGGGAAGAAGGCAAACGCGGGAATCCGCCATTGTAGTCGGCGGGGGAAGAAGACGAGCGCGGGAAGCCGCCATTTTAGTAGGCGGGGGAAGAAGACAAGCGCGGGAAGCCGCCATTTTGAGAAAAAGAAAAAAATTTTAAACTTGCAAGGATGCCTAAACATGGGAACATTAATACCTTTGATAGCGATATCGAAGATTGGACCACGTATGTAGAACGCATGGAAGTTTATTGTAAAGCAAATAAGGTACCAGATGATGAGAAAGCACTAACCTTATTAAGCTCAATGGGTGCGAAGACATACGGGCTATTGAAGCACCTTCTATCACCAAATAAACCGGCGGATCAGACTTTCGCGAATATTGTTACTGTCCTGAAAAATCATTTAAACCCCACGCCGCTGATGATAGCGGAACGATTTAAATTTTACAGAAGAACGCAGCTGAAAGACGAAAGCAACGCTGAATTTTTAATTGAACTGCATAAGCTATCAAAGTACTGTCAGTTTGGAACAGGACTAGCAGATGCGCTGAGAGATAAATTTGTGTGTGGATTGTTAAAAGAAGGAACACAAAAGCGACTGCTTGAGGAGAATGATCTTACGCTTGATAAAGCTGTCACTATTGCAGCATCGCACGAAGCCGCAGCGAGAGGCACGGCGGAAATGCAGCTACGGTCACCGGAACTCAGCACCAATCAAATGGTCTTGGGTACAGTAAAATGTTATCGTTGTGGAAAGACAACGCACGATCAGAACCAGTGCTGGTTCAAAAATCAGGAATGCAGAAAATGTGGCAGGCTTGGTCACATAGCTAAAGTATGCCGGTCAGGAAAGAAGACCAGCAACAAAAAGTCACCGCAGGAAAAGTACAGAAAGGTACACAAGGTGACCGAGAACAGTTCGAACGAACAGAAGTCAGATTCAGACTCCAGCAGTAATGAACTGGGTAGTAAGAGTACACAATGTTGGTAAGGAAGCAGACCTCCAAACAATTTGGGTCACACTTCAGATAGCAGGAGTCCAAGTGAAGATGGAATTGGACACTGGATCGGCATTGACGGTCATGAATAAGCAAGATTACAAAAGGTTATTCCCACATATTCCCCTACGGGATACGGAGATTGTATTGAAAACATACACGGGGCAAAGAGTATACCCCATCGGGAAGATAGAGGTAAAGGTGGTCCACAAGGGCAAAGAAAGCCGAGGAATGGACTTATATGTGCTACCTGAGGGAGGTCCACCACTACTGGGACGGGAGTGGATTAGGAAAATAAATATGGACTGGCATTCCTTAAAAGCACTAACGGTAGATTCCGGTAAAAAAGATGTCAAACCTAAACGATTGTCCAGAATAGTGGACGATGCTAAAGAGGTGTTTCAACAGGGACTGGGAACACTGAGAGGAATTACAGCAAACATCAAGGTTGAAGAACATGCAAACCCGAAATTTTTCAAAGCCAGACCGGTACCTTATGCGATACGACCTGCTGTGGAAGCTGAGCTGGAAGGGCTAGAACGTTCAGGAGTACTGTCTAAGGTAGACTGGAGTGAGTGGGCCACGCCCATTGTTCCCGTCATGAAGCGTTCATCGAGCAACAAGCCGGGGGAACCGGGGAAGGTTCGCATCTGTGGAGATTTCAAGATCACTGTTAATCCGGTGCTTCACACGGTGCAGTATCCACTTCCGCGGATTGAGGATATCTTCGCTTCGTTGTCTGGCGGGAAACACTTCACCAAGATAGACCTGGCGCAGGCGTACTTACAGATGGAAGTTGAGGAAGAGTCACGCCAGTATCTCACGATCAACACGCATAGAGGCTTGTACCGGTATAATAGACTGGTTTTTGGAGTGGCATCGGCTCCAGCAATTTGGCAGAGGGCCATGGAGCAGGTATTACAGGGAATTCCAGGCACACAATGTTACCTGGACGATATTTTGATTACAGGAGATGATGACGAGGAACACCTTGCAAATTTGGAACTGGTGCTCACCAGATTGAAAGAATATGGACTTCGAGTTAATCGCCAGAAATGTGAGTTCTTTCAGAAGCGGATCTCGTACTGTGGTCATGTCATTGACCAGGAGGGGCTTCATAAGTCTCCTGACAAGATCGAAGCTGTTGTGAAGGCTCCCGCTCTGGATAATGTATCCCAGTTGAGGTCGTTCCTAGGGTTGATTAACTATTACCATAAGTTTCTGCCAAATTTATCCACGGTGCTGCACCCGCTGAACGCTCTTTTGCAGAAGGGAGTACCATGGAAGTGGAGCGAGGACTGTAAGAGGGCCTTTCGCAAAAGCAAGGCATTGATCACCTCAGAGGAAGTGTTGGCTCACTTCAACCCAACGCTGCCTATTCGTTTGGCTTGTGATGCTTCTCCATATGGTATTGGGGCAGTACTCTCACACAAGTTGCCAAATGGCCTGGAGAGGCCAGTCGCGTTCGCATCCAGATCATTGACCTCCGCTGAGCGCAACTATGCTCAGATAGATAGGGAGGCTCTCAGCCTTGTGTGGGGAGTAAAGAAGTTTAATCATTACCTGCAGGGCCAAAAGTTTACGCTTCTGACAGACCACCAGCCGTTGGTATCCATTTTTAACCCTAAGAAGGGTGTTTCGGTGATGACAGCACAGAGACTCCAGAGATGGTCCCTTTTCCTAGGGGCACATCAATATCAGATTGAATTCAAAGGTACAAAGCAGCATGGTAATGCTGATGGGCTGTCGCGCCTGCCACTACCTACAGAGGAGGAGGCACCGACGGTTGACCCTGTTGAGTTATTTCACTCGACCATCATCGAATGTTTACCAGTCACCAATGCAAGTATTGAAAGAGAAACCAGGAACGACCCGACACTGTCCCGGGTCTACGAAGTGACAGTGAAGGGATGGCCAGCACATGGTGATCCACTGTTACCGGCATTCTCAGCAAAACGAGAACAGCTGTCCGTCTGTCAAGGAACATTGATGTATGGAACAAGGGTGATTATTCCTCCTAAGTTAAGAGAGAGAGTTCTAAAGGAACTGCATGAAGGTCATCTGGGGGGAGTCAAGATGAAAAGCCTTGCTAGGGCTTATGTGTGGTGGCCGGGTATCGACCAACAGATAGAGGATCTGACGAAAAGCTGCTCAGGGTGCCAAAAAGTGCAAAATGCACCTCCGATTGCACCGCTGCATCCATGGGAATGGCCTTCAACCCCATGGCAACGTGTACATATTGACTTTGCTGGTCCATTCATGGACTCCATGTTTTTAATTGCGGTGGACGCACATTCTAAATGGCCAGAAGTGATTAAGATGACTACCACTACCTCGGAAAAGACGATCGCGGTGCTAAGAACGATATTTGCAAGAAATGGATTGCCAGAACAAATATGTTCAGACAACGGACCGCAGTTCGTGTCAGAAGAATTCCAGAAATTCATGAAGAAGAATGGGGTGAAACATCATACCTCTGCCCCATATCATCCGGCTACAAACGGGTTGGCCGAGAGATTTGTACAAACGTTCAAAAAAGCAATAAAGGCCATGAGCGAAGATCAGATCCCACTACAACACAAGGTGGACAAATTCCTACTGGCATATCGAAATGCCACTCATGCAGTGACAAACCAAAGTCCTGCCATGATGTTCTATAACAGGAGGTTGCGGTCCAGGTTGGACTTGTTAAAACCAAATGTGCGGAGGGAGGTTGAAAACAAACAGTTCCAGCGTATAAATAACAAGACCACTCGGAGTTTCGAAATAGGACAACCAGTGTTAGCCCGGGACTATAAAAACGAGAAATGGCAATCTGGAACAATTCGGGCCAGACAAGGACCCCTGATGTACACGGTAGATATTGGTGAAAATGTAATACGGCGTCATGCTGACCAACTGGTAGAATCGAGAACAAGGGTCGAACCTATGGTTACGGCAGAGACAACCGTGGAAGAAGTTAGTGAACCTGAAGCATCTACCTCAGAAGTGAATGTACCTGATGATGATGTCCAATCCATAAGAGACCAACTAGATGAGTCAACCCAGCAACGAGAATCAGAGACCCCTGAAAGGCGTTATCCAGCTCGAATCAGGAGGCCTCCTCAGAGACTGAATCTTTGAACTGTTTTGCATGAAGTTGTATATATATATGTTATTATGTTATGTTAAATGGGGATATAACTGTTAAGCTAAAAAGGGAGGATTGTGGTGTATGTAACCTGTTTCCACCTTAAGAGAACTACCTTAAGAGATGTACTACTTTCTCTTGGCTGCTGTATACTGTAATACCGGTGGTGACCACACCGGTATATAAGTGTTGTGTAGGGATTTGCTGGGCAGTTCAGCCCTGACCTCCGAATAGTAAAGACCTGTTAAAGTTATTCTTGTGGTCTGTGTCCAGTGATTTATAATAAGCTTAACTGGGACACACAGACTTAACAACGGTAGGGTCTTCTGAATGGACAAACTAAGATAGGCCAAATGGCCTTCATCATCTGTAATTATTTTGTGGTCTTATGAAATGTCTCCCCAGCAAGCAGTCAACATCTTCAGGAGAGAAGAAAAGGGAAGGAAGGGTAAGAGAAAAGAAGAAAAATTCTGTGTTGGAACTTCAGCATGGAAGGGAGAGAGTGCCAAGTGGTAAACCCAGACAGGAGGAGTAGGTGTGACCTTTCCCACGAGATACGCTTTGATGGATTGAAGGAGAATGTTACACACTTACTGAAAATTTCTTTGGTGGGATTGTAGCAACAGCAACAGTGGTGAGTCCTTCAATCTGTTCTTTAACCAGAGATGATAGCACAATGTCTGACAGACCAGCTATTGAGGCGAGAAAGAAGGGAGTGAGAATAAAATATTAAATACAATATAGTAAGCAATGTTCTCTGGAATTTTTTTCTGGGTGTGCGGCCCCTCCATTGAGAAACCGGCAAGCGGCCTGCACAGGAGCTTCAGACAGCCGCGCAGCTAAACAGAAACATTGACAGTAAGTACATTCATTTAACAGCAACATATTATACCCTATCGCAGACCTTCCCCTTTGTCCTCTCCTCCCCCACCACCCCACCTTTTCCCTGCGCCTCTGTACTTGCTTAAAAACTGTTCAATCTCTAATTTCTGCCAGTTCTGACGAAAGGTCATTGATCTGAAACGTTAACTCTGTTTCTCTCGCCACAGATACTACCTAGCCTGCTGAGTGTTTCCAGCATTTTCTGTTTTTATTTCGGATTTCCAGCCTCCCTCCGCAGTATTTTGCTTTTGCTAATATCTATGTTATGCACATTGCCGGTTCCCGTGCGATGAGCACACCCTAAAATACCCGAGACACATCACGCACTGCAAGTTCTCGGTTATTCCTGCCCCTTCCGTGCAACCCCAAAGGCTCCACTTCATTTCCCAGCTGAGAGCAATCATTCACCCAATCCCAAGCTTCTGTCAGGTCCACTGAGCAGCACATCGTCACTCAAAGGGCAGCGGAAATCTGGAACTCTCACCCCCAAAAGGCTGTAGATGCTGGGGGCCAATTGAAACTTTCAAGACTTGGGATCGATAGACTTTTGTTAGGCAAGGGTATCAAGGGATATGGGTCAAAGGCGGGTAAGTGGAATTGAGGTACGGATCAGCCAAGATCTAACTGAATGGCGGAGCAGGCTCGAAGGGCTGAATGGTTAAAAGGCTTTAAAACTATAGGACAGCTGTCTGTTCTAGCACTAATGCAAGTCTTTATAAATAAAGAATTTCTCCAGTGTCTTTCAGGACCTCGGGACGTCCCAAAGCGCTTTACAACCAATGAAGCACTTTCCTGAAGTGGAGTCACTGCTGTAATGTAGGAAACGCAGCAGCCAATTTGTGCATAGCAAGATCCCACAAACAACAATGAGATAATGACCAGATAACCTGTTCTTTTAGACGTGGTAAGATCCTTCTAGAACTATGCAAGTCTGTGTTAATAAAGGGCCATATTTATGATTTACTTAAAAATAAACATAAAGCTGGCGGGTTGCTTACCTGCAATGGAACCAATTTCAGTGAATTCTTCGGCTCTCCACTGGCTGACCTCTCCAAACGCCTGTGAGTGAGTGACGAGCTTGGCCAGGGCCGCCAGCTGTGGCTCCTCACAGGATAGGCTCAGTCTTCCGATCCACAGAACCGCCATACTGCGATTTACCAGCACAGCGTGTCAGGACGCCAGCATGTGCAATTTAGGAATAACGGTTTTTTTTAATGAAAAAGAAGAAAAAAGTAAACAAGTGTAAAATTTTAAACCGTTTGATAAAACAGAGAGGACGAACGAATTTGACACAAACACAGTAACACGTTCGTTACCAATATCCAACAGCACTTAAAGTATTATATAATATTAACAGCACAGAAACAGGCCATTTGGCCCAATAGGTCCGTGCCGGTGTTTATGCTCCACATGAGCCTCCTCCCACTCTTAAAGTCAGAGTCATTATGGCACAGGAGGCCATTCGGCCCATCGAGTCCATGCTGGCTCTCTGTGGAACAATCCAGTCAGTCCCATTCCCCGCTCTATCCCCTGCAAGTTTATTTCCCTCAAGTGCCTATCCAGTCTCCCCTTGAAAACACTGAGTGTCTCCGCTTCCACCACTTCCGTCGGCAGCAAGTTCCAGGTCCTCACCACTCGCTGCGTAAAAGTTTTTCCTCACATCCCCCCTGTATCTCTTGCCCAAAACCTTAAATCAACCTTCTTCATCTCACCCTATCGACCTAACCTTCTATTCCTTCCTCCCTCATGTGTTTATCTAGCTTCCCCTTAAATTCGCTCTAACAAGTTTCAACCCCACTGATTTAGGAATGTGCAAATCTCTCAATCTGGAATGGGAGGGGTGGGGGAGATCTGGGGCTGAACCCAGTTCCACCAGATCTCTGGCCCTCTTTACTTCTCCTGCATGAAACTGTGAGAGGGAGAATGCAAGCGCTCCGTGAGTCTGTCCCCCGCACCCCCCAAACCCCACCAGGAAAGGGGGACACCACCCACCAGTCATCCCTCCAGTGCTGCCTCCTTTAGCCCAAACACAAAGTCTGCCTGCACGCCATGTGATGCAGGCTTACCAGCCTGACATGTTGGCTGCAGTGGGGCCCACATTGGCAGCTTCTGAACGGCTGTTAGGGGAGCAGTAACGGTAAGCAGGATCTTTTTAAAGAATAAAAAAAAACTGCTCTCAATGACCTGCCTTTTTTCATTAATTCTTGGGATGTGGGCGTTGCTGGCATTGCCCTGCGGTGGTGGCACTGGGCCGCCTTCTTGAACTGCTGTAGCAGTTTTGATACAAACTGATTGCCCTCTGAAGTGGCCCAGCGAGACAGTTAAGAGTCAACCACGTTGGCGTGAGACTGGAGTCAATCTAGGCCCAGACTGGGTAAGGATGGCAGGTTTCCTTCCCTAAAGGACATTAGTGAACCAGTTAGATTTTCATGACAATCTGACAGCTTCATGGTCACTTTTACTGAAACCAGCTTTTTAGTTCCACATTTTTTTTTAATACTGAATTCGAACCCTCAAAGTGTGTCAGTGGGATTTCAATTCACGTTCTCTGGATTATAAATTCTTTGCCGGTGTTTCTGCTCCACACGAGCCTCCTCCCACCCCTCTTCCTCTAACCCCATCAGCGTATCCTCCTTCTATTCCTTTCTCCCGCCAGTGGTTTAGATTCCCCTTAAATGCTACACTACCATAGCCTCCCGTGGGACGGTGCCTAGGGAGTGTTGTAAATGGTATGTGCCCTATCCCCCTTTGCACTAATGACGTCATCCCCACAATACAGGACACGGGGCCAGATTGACCTGCTGCTATTCCTGAGAGCAGTAATCTGCCAGGAACCCCAGGGCTGCGACGATTAACATACAAGTCAATGTCTTTTCCACTAATGGTGCGGAGACATTAATTTAAGTTGACCCAGCTTCTCGGTGCATTTTGAATATTATCGAAGAAAACACCGTAGGGAAGGATATATTGGCCTTGGAGGGAGTGCAGCGTAGGTTTACCAGAATGATACCTGGACTCCAAGGGTTAAGTTACGAGGAGAGATTACACAAACTCGGGTTGTATTCCCTAGAATTTAGAAGGTTATGGGCTGATCTGATCGAAGTTTTCAGGATATTGAGAAGAACAGATAGGGTAGAGAGAGAGAAACTATTTCCACTGGTTGGGGATTCTAGGACTAGGGGACATCGTCTAAAAATTAGAGCCAGACCTTTCAGGAGTAAAATTAGGAAACACTTCTACACACAAAAGGTGGTCGAAGTTTGGAACTCTCTTCTGCAAACGACAGTTGATGCTGGAGATTAGTTGTTAATTTTAAATCTGAGATTGATAGATTTTTTTTAACCAAAGGTATTAAGGCGAGTTAGCTCACAGATCAGCCGTGATCTCATTGAAAGGCTCGAGGGGCTAAATGGCCTCCCTCCTGTTCCTATTAGAAATCTAGCCACGATCCCAGCCCTGCCCAGTTTCCACCCTGTCACTTGCCTTGTGTTTGGAATTGGCAACGGGTGAAGACACAGGGAATGCCAGAATTCCGATTCACTGTGCTGGATGCCAACCCCATAAGGTAACTTTGATGGTGCCTACCTGAATTGCATTGGGTCTATTGCAGACATGTCCGCTGGTTTGATGCCACAGATGAGGTGGCCCAGAGCCACCAGGCTGACAGAATCCAGCTTGTCCACCCTGTACCTGTTCACCCGTAGGAAGGTTGTAAACAGTACGGTGAGCTGCAACAAAGATTAGATTATCCTTTAATTCAAAACCGTGATATAACACTGTGTTCAAAGGGTAGAATTTTATTCATTTGCTATTGTGGCAAAATAGCCACGGTTTGTGGGTCGATTTTCTATAGACCCATTCTGTGGCCCTAACACCATTTCATGGAATCCTGCAGCACAGGAGGCGGCCATTCGGCCCATTGTGCTTATGCTGGCTCTTTGAACAAGCTCTCCAATTAGTCCCACTCCACTGCTCTTTCCCCAGAGCCCTGCAAATTTCTCCATTTCAAGTATTTATCCAATTCCCTTTTGCAAGTTACTATTGAGTCTGCTTCCACCGCCCTTTCAGGCAGTGCATTCCAGATCATAAGGAGCTTCTTAATAAGGAGAGAGAGGAGAGGTTTAGTGAGCAAATTCAAGAGCTTAGGGCCTAGACAGCTGAAAGCACGGCCACCAACGTTGGCCATTCAGCTCAGGTCTATCCTCCTCTGATAGACATTGGAAAGCAATCAGGAGCAGGATCCCTAGATAATCATCATCTCTCCACTCAGTGGGACTAATGCCAATTGTAGCATCTACACTGCCGTCTGAGCTGGAATCAGCTCACTCAGAACACACCAAGGATCCAATCTGGGGCATCTGCTGATCATTTCAGCTCAGCTACTCACTGAGCCATCAGGGAAACCAGAACAGTTTAAATAAAGGAGCATCGCATTCAACGACTCGAGTCCAATAGTCGGCAAGAGTACACCTGGCACAACAGCCACGTTGTTTTAAGACGCGTATCTGTCCGCCACAGGGCAGGATCGAGCCTTGCACACCCCCGGTTTGCACACATACTGACATTTGTTTTTTTCCTGGTGCACGCATAGCGTTTACGGTACACAGATTCATTCTGGCATTGATCAACTGGCGTGAAGTACCTTTTTGTTGGTCCACTCTGTAATTTTACCCAGGGCTGCCACTGCTCCCAGGTCCGACAGGTCCAGCCTGGTCAAATCCTTTTCGGTGAACTGGGTCGCTATCCGTCCAAGCTGCTCAATCACTTTGGGTGGCATCGCCGACACGGGTCTATAAATCTGACACAGCGGAATTATTCTGGAATAGTTGTTCATTTTTAAAATGGATAAAAGATGCAATGAATTTACAAGGATGATAGCAGGACTGAGAGGTTATAACTATCAGAAAATACTGAACCTGCTGGGGCTCTTCTCTCTAGAAGAGAAGGCTGAGGGGGTGACCTGATAGAGGTCTTTAAGATTATGAAGGGGTAGAATAGGGTAGACGTAGAGAAAATATTTCCTCTTTTGGGGGAGACCAGAACTAGGGGCCATCAATATAAGATAATCACTAATAAACCCAATAAGGAATTCAGGAGAAACTTCTTCACCCAGAGAGTGGTCTATGCCGGTGTTTATGCTCCACACAAGCCTCCTCCCACCCCTCTTCATCTCACCCTATCAGCATATCCTTCTATTCCTTTCTCCCTCACATACACATCTGCTTTCCCCTTAAATGCATCTATACTATTGGCCTCAAACACCCCCTGGGGTAGCGAGTTCCACATTCTGATCGGTGCCGCTAAACTCCTCGCTTGTAATATCTGTACCTGCTTAACCCTTTCCAGCAGCTGAAACAGTTCAAATGGCTGAAAGTGGGGATCTTGACCAATCATCTCCAAGCAGCTGAAGAAGTCGTCATCGGACATGCCCGTCAACAAATTGATGGTCCACGCGGAGGGAAGGGTGGTCCGGACAGCGCTGCAGGTTAGGACGGGATCTAGCACAAAACAAGCAGTATTAGTAGCCTTTTCTTGTCAAGTACTTCTATCTTATGTGTCTACCTGTCTTACGCACTGTTCTCCAGGCCAAGGTGACGGACGAGTCACCTGCTCACAAGGTCCATCCCCTCCACCCCTCCACCCCCTCCTTACTCTACAGCCCAATGGTTTTTTTCCCACATATTTCCTCTTGTGCTCAGTGTCAAAGGCCCACTCTCGTAAGCGACCCCTCGTTCCCTACGAACCAAAATGTGACCTTACAGGCACAATATCTGACAGTGTAGCATAACTCAGTGATCAAACAGAAACCCCTGTACTGTAATTACCTCATGGGTTACGACACAACAACTTGCATTTATATCGCACCTTTAAAGTAGCAAAATGTTCCAAGGCGATTCAAAGGAGCATCTGCTCTCTCAGGCAGACGTAAAAGATCCCACGGTACTATTTCAAAGAAGAGCAGGGGTATTATCCGCAGTGTCCTGGCCAATATTTATCCCTCAACCAACATAACAAAAACAGATTATCTGGTCATTATCACATTGCTGTTTGTGGGAGCTTGCTGTGCGCAAATTGGATGCCGTGTTTCCTACATTACAACAGTGACTACACTTCAAAAGTACTTCATTGGCTGTAAAGCGCTTTGAGACGTCCGGTGGTCGTGAAAGGCGCTATATAAATGCAAGTCTTTCTTTTCTTTCCTGGAATCATAGAATGGTTACAGCACAGAAGGAGGCCATTCGGCCCATCGAGCCCGTGCCAGCTCTCTGCAAGAGCACTTCAGCCAGTCCCACTCCCCCGCCCTTTCCCCGCAGCTCTGCAAATTTCTTTCCTTCAGCTACTTATCCAATTCCCTTTTGAAAGCCACAATTGAGACTGCCTCCACCGCCCTTTCAGGCAGTGCATTCCAGATCCTAACCACTCGCTGCGTAAAATGTTTTTCTTATGTCGCCTTTGGTTCTTCTGCCAATCACCTTGAATCTGTGTCCTCTGGTTTGCGACCCTTCCGTCAATGGGAACAGTTTCTCTCTATCTACTCTGTCTAGAATCATGATTTTGAACACCTCTATCAAATATCCTCTCAACCTTCTCTGCTCTAAGGAGAACAATCCCAGCTTCTCCAGTTTATCCACGTAACTAAAGTCCCTCATCCCTGGAACCATTCTTGTAAATCTTTACTGCACCCTCTCTAAGGCCAAATTGACACCGAGCCACATAAGGGGATAGTAGGACAGGTGACCAAAAGCTTGGTCAGTGAGATACATTTTAAGGAACGTCTTAGAGAGAGAGACGGAGAGGTTTAGGGAGTGAATTCCAGAGGTTAGGGCCGAGGCGGCTGAAGGCACAGCCGCCAATGGTGGAGTCACCCGTTCTCACCGTTCTTGGTCTGCAGCTGCCTGGCATTGAGAAGTCCAACTGAGATTTGTAATAATATTTGCTGTTTTCTAAAGAGATCGTCGAGATCAGAACTTTCCATTTTCTGCTGGCAGATAGAACCAAAGTCACTTTCCTCCCACTGCCTATGGCTGTGAAACAACATCTCAACCCTCTCCAAGCTCAAAACATCCTGAAACCACAAGAGTAGAGAAAGGGTTTGCATTTACTCCTCACTATTTCTGATTTTTGAACATTCTCGCTATTGTGATCCGGAAGATTTACTGTGATCAGTCAACACGCACATTGGTTACAGAACTAAATGCTTCCTCCGCCCCCGAATTACCCCCTCCTCTCCTGAATGTTTGAGTTACTGATTCACGAAACATAGAAAAACAGGAGCAGGAATAGGCCATTCGGCCCTTCGAGCCTGCTCAGCCATTCAACACGATCATGGCTGATCCTCTATCTCAATACCATATTCCCGCTCTCTCCCCATACCCCTTGATGCCTTTTATGTCAAGAACACATGCACCTCCTTCCCAATACTCCAAACACCATGATCGCCCTTATCCAAACACTCCCACATCCTGCAACCCCCTTCCCGGTTCTGCTGTACCTTTGCAACCACCCCCCCCCCCCCCCCAAAGCTTTCCACATGCAAGATCCCGCACTCCCAATCCTCCCAGACCCCAGGATCACTACCAATCCACACAGTGCTCCTTTCTCCCTGCAATGCATCTTCTACAACATACCTCCTTCCTATCTGCAACAGCTCCCCTACCACCTTCCTCTGTACCCTGGGCTTTACTTAGAAATAAAACTAACTACAGGACGGAGTTATATTACATAGTATTTACAGGACAGAAACAGGCCATTCGGCCCAACAGGTCCATGATTATGCTCCACATGAGCCTCCTCCCACCCTTCTTCATCTCACCCCATCAACATCTTCTATTCCTTTCTGTGTTTATCTAACGTCCCCTTAAATGCGTCTACACTATTCGCCTCATCCACTCCCTGTGGTAGCGAGTTTCACGTTCTCCCCACTCTCTGGGTAAAGAAGTTTCTCCTGAATTTCCTATTGGATTTATTAGTGACTATCTTATATTTATAGCCTCTAGTTAAACAAACACTTAACAAAAATCAAAGCCAATTATAGTTTCTGACATCACTCCTGAACGGCCTGGCTCTAATTTTAAGGTTCTGCCCCCTTGTTCTGGACTCCCCCCACCAGAGGAAATAGTTTCTCTATCTACCCTATCAAATCCTTTAATCATCTTAATCACCTCAATTAGATCACCCCTTAATATTTTATACTCAAGGGAATACAAGCCACGTTTATGCAGCCAGTCCGCATAATTTAACCCTTTTAGCCCCGGTATCGTTCTGGTGAATCTGCGCTGCCCCCCCTCCTGGGCCAATCTATCCTTCCTGAGGTGCGGGGCCCAGAACTGAACACAGTTAGCACAGATGCGGTCTAACCAGAGCTTTATACAATATTTTAATGATTATTAGGGACTCTTACCTTTGGAAGCTTCTGTATATCATCAATTGAAAGAAAGAAAACCAGGCGGTCTACTTTGTCTAAGGTCAGTGAGGTCCAGTTTCTGGGATCACTAGAAAAAAAGAAAATAAATATTTAAATCGCTATACCTGCAGTGCTACATATAACTCTGGCTATTAATTTTAAGCAATTTTATGCCATGCATTATCAAACCTCTCACATAACTTCTGTGAAGCTGCTTTTAGAGAAGTTTTCCCCTAAACTGAAGTTTGAACATCACTGGGTAAAATTGCACTGTGCAATATTAATAATGAAGTTTACTGAAGAAAATTCCTGTCTGCTATTTTGATGATGACATGAATCGTTCATTACTAATATCACACAGCAAGAGTTCAACCCAAATATACCACGGGATCGACTATTTTTAGGGGTGCAATATCTATAAGACTGTTATACCCGAGTAGCACACAGTATCATTATACAATGCATATAGATGTGCTATAGCTTATTATGTAGATAATATTAAAATATTACGTCTATGTGCTCTTCTTACCAACTTCCCATTAGAAATTCCTCTGTCCTCAGATAATGAAGCACTCCATGCCCGCATGCAACAAGACCTGGACGACGTTCAGGCTTGGGCTGATAAGTGGCAGGTAACATTCGCGCCACACAAGTGCCAGGCAATGACTACCTCCAACAAGCAAGAGTCTAACCACCGCCCCTTGACATTCAACGGCATTACCATCGCCGAATCCCCCACCATCAGCATCCTGGGGGTCACCATTGACCAGAAAGTTAACTGGACCAGCCACATAAATACTGTGCCAACAAGAGCAGGTCAGAGGCTGGGTATTCTGTGATGAGTGTCTCACCTCCTGACTCCCCAAAGCCTTTCCACCATTTACAAGGCACAAGTCAGGAGTGTGATGGAATACTCACCATTTGCCTGGATGAGTGCAGCTCCAACAACACTCAAGAAGCTCGACACCATCCAAGACAAAAGCAGCCCGCTTGATTGGCACCCCATCCACCACCTTAAACATTCACTCCCTCCACCACCGGCGTACCGTGGCTGCAGTGTGTACCACCTACAAGATGCACTGCAGCAACTCGCCAAGGCTTCTTCGGCAGCACCTCCCAAACCCGCGACCTCTACCACCTAGAAGGACAAGGGCAGCAGGCACATGGGAACACCACCACCTCCAAGTTCCCGTCCAAGTCACACACCATCCTGACTTGGAAATATATCGCCGATCCTTCATCGTCACTGGGTCAAAATCCTGGAAACTCCCTCCCTAACCGCACTGTGGGAGTACCATCACCACACAGACTGCAGCGGTTCAAGAAGGCAGCTCACCAACACCTTCTCAAGGGCAATTAGGGATCAGTAATAAATGCTGGCCTTACCAGCGACGCCCACATCCCATGAACGAATATTAAAAAAAATAATAGAAAGTCTATGTAACCATCACGCTGCAATTACAACCTCCTGGTCGGTGGCGGTGCTCTGCTCCAGTTTTGCGTCTCCCTATACTGCAGGGTAGCGTCTAAGCTCCAACTCCACTTCCCAAACTGCAGTACATTTTGCTATTTAACTATAAATAATATCAAATTGAAGTATTATATAAAAATTAGGACAGAATGCATGACTTTAAAATGAGGACTGATTTTTGCCAGTTTGCACTGGTGCAATTATTTTCCCCCGCCCTTTAACTCCACTTTGCCTAAAGACTATACACCTGGTCTTCACTCCTATTGCACAATGCCACGGGAGATCAGCTAGTTACATATTACAAATACACAGTACTGTACACCTCTCTCTCTCCTCCTTTAAGACGCTCCTTAAAACCTACCTCTTTGGCCAAGCTTTTGGTCATATGCCCTAATTTATCCTTATGTGGATCGGTGTCAAAAAAAAATTGTGTCTTAAAATACTCCTTGTTGTGTATGTAATATGTGTGCTACTTTGAACCTATGGACAGGACTGCACTACTTGTTGGGCGTAGTGATATGCAGTACCACTCCTGGCCATAGGGGTATAAATAGTACTGTGGGTACTGATCTCCCCTCAGTTCCCGCCTGTGGGCATGAAGTAAAGACCTATGTATAGTCCCTACCTCCAACCAGTAAAGACCTGTTTGAGTTATACGTTTAAGTCTTTGTGTTAATTGTTCAATACAATACACATACTTAACACTCCTGTGCAGCACCTTGGGACGTTTTACTACATTAAAGGCTCTGTATATACATGATGATGTTGTATGTGGGGACTTTCTAAATGGCTCAGTGAGTTTATTCAGTGAGTCGCTACGTCATATTGATCAAGGTGATCCCGGAATAAATCCTAGGTCTGTGCGGAAATAGCTCACTACCACCTTCTCAAGGGCAATTAGGGATGGACAATAGATGCCGGCCTTACCAGCGATGCCCATATCCCAGCTGGAAGCAGAGGCGCATAATTTGCCTCAGCGCTCCTTGGTTAGAAAAAAAGAGAAAATTAGCCAGGACTCCTGTTCCTAATCAGTATACCGCGAGTCCTGCTGGAAGTGCGTGTTTGTGGGTGTCGGGTGATGACTAGATTGGGCTCAGCTGTAATGTATGCCACAGTTGGATAGCCAGTCAACACTCAACCTCACGACTCACACTTCAACAGAGGTCACTTGGACAAATTACTGGAAAGCAACTGACACTCAGACCCATACCCCCAATACCAAGGCAACATTTTCAGAAGATGGGACATAGGAACAGGAGGCCATTCAGCCCCTCAAGCCTACTCCACCATTAAATTTAGATCATGGCTGATCTATACCATAACTCCATTTTCCCACCTTTGTTTCATATCCCTCGATACTCTTACCCAACTAAAATCTATCAATCTCAGTCCTGAAAGCTCCAATTGGCCCCCAGCATCCACAGCTTTTCGTGGGAGAGTTCCAGATTTCCACTATCCTTTGTGTGGAAAATGTGCTTCCTGATTTCACTTCTGAATGGCCTAGATCTCATTTTATTATGGCCCCTTATTCTTGCGTCCCCCAGCAGAGGAAATAGCTTCTCCGTATCTCCCCTATCGAATCCTTTTAACATTTTAAACACCTCGTTCAGATTATTGCTCAATCTTCAATACTTGAGGGAATACAAGTCAGGTTTCTGCCTTGTTGATGGCTGCTCTATATTGGCTGGACATGTTGTTCTGAAACAACTTGGGATACCTTCTAAAATAAAATTTCTTAACAGCTTCAGTTTTTTTTATCCAAAGTGAGTATTGACACCACTGCGTCAGCCAAAGAGTTGGAGGCAGGGCAGCACTTACAGCAGGACTCACAGCAAACAGTCTATTTAAACACCGTCTCTACAAACTACAGCAAACAGTCTACAGAGTCTATTTATAAAATTAATCTCTACGAACTACAGCAAACAGAACTCATGACCGAAACTACTTCAAACTTCTCCTGATAAAAGCAGGATTATTTCTCCAGCAGAATGCATTGAGTGGAGGATAGTTACATAATACAAATTATGTGCGTAAAATCAACCCCAGTCATTTACAGCAGTGATTGACGGGGGAATTACCCAATCATCTCCATTCTGGCCAGGACATGTGGTGTCATTATAGTCAGCCTGTTTTTTTATCCCGCCTTTAGGCAGTTAATTTAACACGACCAATCCTACTTCAGTGAAACGGGAAACTCCACAAACTGTGGCATTACCTACCCAAACATGTTGTCTTCAGTTAACATGTCGCCCAGCAGAAATTTCTTCTGTCTGTCAAAACAGTAATCTTTAATCTTCAACAGGTTTGCCTTCATCTCTGCTCGGGAGATGGCCATGAATATTTCATCAGCAACAAAAGGTAGTGCAGATCCCAGTAAATCAAATTCCGCATTGGAAAACCCTTGATCGTATAAATTCTGAATATTAAAAGAAAGGTACAGTATATATTTGGAAATGATCAGCACCAGATCAGACTGATTGAAAATTTACACAAGCTTATTTTTATATATAATTTATCAGTATGTTAATTCATCTCAAGATTCAGAGCCAATGAAGTACTTTTGAAGTGTTGTCACTGTTGTAATGTAAGAAATGCGGCAGCCAATTTGCACACAGCAAGCTTCCACAAATAACAACGAGATAATGACCAGATGATCTGGGACACCGGGGAGATCTCCCCTGCTGATTGTCTGATGCTCTCAAATATTTCAGACTGTCAGAAATATTTGAAAGTGTAGTGTATGTAACTGTTCTACCTTTAAGAGAACTATTGTATGTAACCGTCCACCTTTAAGAGAACTATTTTAGGTGTGGCACTACTTTATCTTGGCTGCTGTATACTGTAATACCGACGGTGACCACACCGGTATATAAGTGCTGTGTCAGGATTTATTGGGCAGATTCGCCCTGACCTTCGAATAGTAAAGTCCTGTTAAAGTTACTCTTGTAGTCTGTGTATTAATTCGCCATAATACCTACAGACTTTACAGTGGCGACGAGTTCGATCTTACCCTGCGGCAACAATACTTCCGAAGCAGTTAACGAGCGTCGAGAAGAGGCACCCGCCCTCGTCGTTCTGCTGAGAGAAAACTCGAGTCTGCAGAGCAAGGAAGAAGGAAGAATTCAGACACGAAGCCTTCCATCAGCAACAGGCACTGATTGTCCCTTCTGCCACGGTGGTGAGTGAGCCGATCAGCACGAGAAGCAAGTCGGCCACGGTGACTGTGAGTAAAGGGAAAATAAAAAAAATAAACGGAGGATAAGGGCGGTGAACTCGACCACGGTCGGGGGAAAGGAGCCAGACAGAAGTTGGGCCCAGAGGCGCTGAGACTGGGGCAGCGTGGAGCACGGAAGCCGCGGTACAAGCGGGCTGGGAGACGCAACGGCGTCGTGAGACAGCTAGACCGCGACCGGCGAAAAAGGCCGGGCAGCTACCGAGGCCACGAGGCGCTGCGACCGGGATCGTAAGGCGCGGGAAGATATAAAAATAAATAAACCGCGGTGAACTCATCCGCAGCCGGGGAGGAAAGCACCGGACTGCGAGAGGGCTGGGAGGCGCGATTGGAGTGAAAAAGGCCGGGCAGCGACCGAGGCCACGAAGCGCTGCGACCGGGATCGTAAGGCGCGGGAAGATATAAAAATAAATAAATCACGGAGAACTCAGCCGCAGAGGAAAGCACCGGACTGCGAGAGGGCTGGGAGGCGCGATTGGAAGCCGCTGAGGGAGAGACAGAGCCCGAGCGAGCGGGAGAGACAGAGCCCGAGCGAGGGAGACTGAGCGAGATCCAGCCCAGCGGCTGAAACTGTTCGCCATCAACGGGTTGTACCCAGCGCCGGTTGCCCTGCCGAGAAAAGGGAACAAGGAACGCACTGAAGCCGACGCGCAGGCTGCGAACCCCGAAAGCCAGCGGTCGTCGCCCGAGGGAAAAGCTTACCCCTCCCGCCAGGGGAAGAAACGCGGGAAGCCGTCAGTAGGCGGGGAAGAAGACAAGCGCGGGAAACCGCCATTTTGAAAAAAAAAAAGTTA
The DNA here is from genome assembly GCF_052327205.1 of Somniosus microcephalus. Lineage (NCBI taxonomy): Eukaryota > Metazoa > Chordata > Chondrichthyes > Squaliformes > Somniosidae > Somniosus > Somniosus microcephalus. The sequence goes on along the minus strand of NC_141013.1, from coordinate 4,526,258 downwards.
AAGAAATATTTCGTTGTTGTTTCTCAGGAAGAGTGTGAAGATGCCTAAGCGTAGTAACATCAACGGGTTCGATTCCGATGTGGAAGATTGGGCCACGTATGTAGAACGCATCGAGATATATTGTAAGGTCAATAAGATAGCAAATTATGACAAAGCTCTAACCTTACTAAACTCAATGGGTGCGAAGACATACGGGTTATTGAAGCATCTTCTATCACCAGCTAAACCGGCGGATCAGTCTTTCGCTAATATTGTTGCTGTCCTGAAGGATCATTTTAACCCCGCACCGCTGATGTTAGCGGAACGATCAAAATTTTACATGAGAACGCAACGAAAAGAGGAAAGCAACGCGGAGTACCTGGTTGAACTGCGTAGGCTAGCAAAATACTGTCAGTTTGGGGTAAATCAGACAGAGGCACTGAGAGACAAGTTCGTGTGCGGGATGTCGAAGGAACACAAAAACGACTGCTCGAAGAGAACGATCTTACACTTGATAAGGCTGTCCTTATTGCAGCATCGCACGAAGCCGCAGCGAGAGGCACGGCGGAAATGCAGCGGAAGACAGCGGTACTCAGTGTGGATCAAATGACTTCGGGTACAACGAAATGTTATCGTTGTGGGAAGACAACACACGACCAGAACCAATGCTGGTTTAAAAACCAGGAATGTAGAAAATGTGGCAAGCTTGGTCACATAGCTAAGGTATGCCGGTCAGGAAAGAAGACCAGCAATAATAAGTCACCGCAGAAGTACAGAAAGGTACATAAGGTGACTGGGAAGAATCCAGATGAACAGAATTCGGACTCAGACTCCAACAGCAAGGAACTGGGTAGTCTGAGGATTCACAATGTGAGTAAAGAAGCTGACCGACAAACTATCTGGGTCACACTACAGATTGCAAAAGTCCAAGTGAAGATGGAAGTGGACACCGGATCGGCGTTGACAGTCATGAATAAGCAAGATTACAAAAAGTTATTCAAACATATTCCCCTACGGGATACGGAGATAGTATTGCAGACATACACGGGGCACAAAGTATACCCCATCGGAAAGATAAAAGTCAAGGTGAGATACAAGGACAAAGATCACCAAGGGATGGACATGTATGTGCTGCCCAAGGGAGGTCCACCACTTCTGGGACGGGAGTGGATCAGGAAAATAAAGATAGACTGGCATTCACTAAACACAATGACGGTAGATTCCGGAAAGGAAGATGTCAAACCTGAACGGTTGTCCAGAATATTGGACGAAGCTAAAGAGGTATTCCAGCAAGGACTGGGAACACTGAGAGGAATTAAAGCAAAAATCAAGATTGCAGAACATGCAAGCCCAAAATTTTTCAAAGCCAGATCGGTACCTTACGCGATACGACCTGCTGTGGAGGCAGAACTGGAAGAGCTTGAACGTTCAGGGGTACTGTCTAAGGTGGACTGGAGTGAGTGGGCCACGCCCATTGTTCCTGTCGTGAAGTCTTTATCAAGTAACAAGCCAGGGGGACCGGGAAAGGTCCGCATCTGCGGAGACTTCAAGATCACAGTTAATCCGGTGCTTCACACGGTACAATACCCGCTCCCGCGGATTGAGGATATCTTTGCTTCATTGTCTGGCGGGAAACACTTCACCAAGATAAACCTGGCACAAGCATACTTACAAATGGAAGTCGAGGAAGAGTCGCGCCAGTATCTCACAATCAACACGCACAGAGGCTTGTATTGTTATAATAGACTGGTTTTTGGAGTAGCTTCGGCTCCAGCAATTTGGCAGAGGGCCGTGGAGCAGGTCTTACAGGGTATTCCAAGCACGCAGTGTTACTTGGACGATATCCTGATTACGGGAGAAGACGAGGAGGAACACCTCACAAATTTGAAACTGGTGCTCACCAGGTTGAAGGAATATGGCCTTCGAGTTAATCGCCAGAAATGTGAGTTCTTCCAGAAACGGATCTCGTACTGCGGTCATGTCATTGACCAAGAGGGGCTGCACAAGTCACCTGACAAGATAGAAGCTGTCGTGAAGGCCCCCGCTCCGGAAAATGTATCACAGTTGAGATCGTTTCTGGGGTTGATTAATTATTACCACAAGTTTCTGCCAAATCTATCCACGGTGCTGCATCCGCTGAATGCTCTGTTGCGGAAAGAAGTACCATGGAAGTGGAGCGAGGACTGTAAGAAGGCCTTTCGCAGAAGCAAGGCGTTGATTACCTCTGAGGAAGTGTTGGCTCATTTCAACCCAACGTTACCTCTTCGTCTAGCTTGTGATGCTTCCCCTTATGGAATTGGAGCAGTACTTTCACACAAGTTACCAAATGGCTCGGAAAGGCCAGTCGCATTTGCGTCCCGATCATTGACCTCCGCTGAGCGAAATTATGCTCAGATAGATAGGGAGGCCCTCAGCCTTGTGTGGGGAGTAAAGAAATTCAATCATTACCTGCAGGGCAAGAAGTTCACATTACTGACAGACCACCAGCCGTTGGTGTCCATATTCAACCCTAACAAGGCCGTTTCCACTATGACAGCGCAAAGGCTACAGAGGTGGTCCGTGTTACTTGGGGCACACCAATATGACATCGAATACAAAAGGTCCAAACAGCATGGAAATGCTGATGGGTTATCGCGCCTACCGTTGCCAGTAGTGGAAGAGGCGGCTACAGTGGACCCGGTAGAGATGTTCCACTCATCCATAGTGGAATGTCTACCAGTAACAAATTCGATGATCGAAAATGAAACAAGAAATGACCCGACTCTCTCACGAGTCTACGATTTAACAGTGGAGGGATGGCCAGCACATGGCGAACCAACGCTGCCCGCATTTTCGCAAAGAAAAGAACAGCTGTCAGTGTGCCGAGGAACCTTGATGTGTGGATCTAGAATGGTGATTCCACCCAAACTTCAGCATAAGGTGCTAAAGGAGCTTCACAAGGGGCATCTGGGTGGAGTGAAAATGAAGAACCTAGCAAGAACGTTTGTGTGGTGGCCAGGTATTGATGGAGACATCGAAGAAATAACCAAGAGCTGTCTAGGATGCCAGAAGGTCCAAAACGCGCCACCACAAGCTCCTCTGCATCCATGGGAGTGGCCCTCATCTCCTTGGCAAAGGGTACACGTCGACTTTGCTGGTCCATTTATGGACTCAATGTTTCTAATCGCGGTGGATGCACACTCCAAGTGGCCGGAGGTAATAAAGATGTCCTCCACCACCACGGAAAAAACCATCACAGTATTAAGGACCATATTTGCCAGGAATGGGCTGCCGGAACAGATCTGTTCTGATAATGGACCGCAATTTGTGTCCAAAGAATTCAGTAAGTTCTTAAAAAGGAATGGGGTCAAGCACTACACGTCAGCCCCATACCATCCCGCCACCAATGGATTAGCTGAAAGGTTTGTCCAGACCTTCAAGAAGGCCATAAAGGCCATGGGTAATGAAGACATCAACCTACAACATAAGGTAGATAACTTCTTGTTGGCGTACAGGAATGCAACACATGCGGTCACAAACCAAACTCCCGCCATGATGTTTTTCAATAGAAGACTAAGATGCCGGCTGGATTTGATTAAGCCAAACGTCAGAAGGGACGTAGAGAACCGGCAATTTCAGGGCATGAATGAAAGGCCAACTAGATCCTTTCAGATAGGTCAACAAGTTTTGGCCCGGGACTACCGTACCGAGAAATGGCAGCCTGGAACTATTGGGAAAAGGCTAGGGCCGCTGATGTATACCGTGGACATTGGTGACAGCATAATAAGGCGCCATGTTGACCAGATCATAGGGTCATCCACAAAGGACCAACCTACTCCACAACCTTACACGGCTAATGTTGAAGCAGAGATACCCAGAGCACCTACCTCCGATCTGGTAATACTGGAATCAGATGAACCTGACACTGTCCTTCAAGCCGAATCGACCTTGCCAGAAGAACCTACTACCCCGCCGAAAACTACTACACCACCGAGGCGTTATCCGGACAGAGTCAGGAAGCCTCCAGAGAGACTGAATCTGTGAACTGTTTTGCATAAGTTGTATATATGTTATGATGTTATGTTAATGGGGAATAAGTATGTTGTAAGCTAAAAAGGGAGGATTTTAGTGTATGTAACTGTTCTACCTTTAAGAGAACTATTGTATGTAACCGTCCACCTTTAAGAGAACTATTTTAGGTGTGGCACTACTTTATCTTGGCTGCTGTATACTGTAATACCGACGGTGACCACACCGGTATATAAGTGCTGTGTCAGGATTTATTGGGCAGATTCGCCCTGACCTTCGAATAGTAAAGTCCTGTTAAAGTTACTCTTGTAGTCTGTGTATTAATTCGCCATAATACCTACAGACTTTACAGAAAGCATTTGTGGTTTTGATCTGTTTATAATTAAATGCATGTTTGGTGAAAGCAGGAGTGAAGGTCTCACCAAAACTCTTCATTCCAAGGGATGACTCCTTCACCTTCACTGTGATACTACTCGAGTCTCCTGTTTAGATCTATATTAAGACTTCCCTTGGTAATTCTGAGCTTGGTCTAGAGACGATACTGTGGGAAAACTGACCCTACGGAGGAGGGCAAGTCACTCAGTTAGGGAGGGCGAGCAAGTACGTTTATGGTTACCACCCAGTTTTTGAGTGGGTTGTCCAAAAATTTAATCCAATTACCAGAAGTCTACTTCCTAAAATAGAAATTATTTTTTCCCTAGTTTCTGTGACCTGTGATGTGCAGCTATTGGTTATTAAGGTGTCAGCCGTGGCTCAGTGGGTAGCACTCTCTCGTCTCAGAGTCAGAAGGTTGTGGGTTCAAGTCCCCACTCCGGAACGTTGAGCACAAAATCTAGGCGGACACTCCAGTGCAGTGCTGAGGGAGCGCTGCACTGTCGGAGGTGCAATCTCTCAGATGAGACGTTAAACTGAGGCCGTGTCTGTCCTCTCAGGTGGGTGTAAAAGATCCCATGGCATTATTTCGAAGAACAGCAGGGGAGATCTCCCCGGTGTCCCAGATCATCTGGTCATTATCTCATTGTTATTTGTGGGAGCTTGCTGTGTGCAAATTAGCTGCCGCGTTTCCTATATTACAACAGTGACTACACTTCAAAAAGTACTTCATTGGTTCTGAAGGGCTTTGGGAAATCCTGAGGTCAGGAAAGGCGCTATAGAAATGCAATTCATTCTTTTTTAAGGTTCTTTGAATGAATTTTCATTGGCAGCAAAGAGAACATTAGAGATAAGCTTGTATCGGGGCTAGACAGGAGTAATGTTGCAACTCTGATTTCCTGCCCAGGTCATATGCATGGCCCAGGGGGTAACCGTGGCATGGCCCAGGGGGTAACCATGGCACTCCCTCTGCCCAACCCACAGCTGAGTCTAGTGCCAATGGAAGGGGCATAAAATTCTCCGTTCCTTAAACTCTACCACTTTGACCAAGCTTTTGGTCACCTGTCCTAATATCTCCTTATGTGGCTCGGTGTCAAATTTTGTTTGATAATCGCTCCTGTGAAGCCCCTTGGGACGTTTTACTATGTTAAATGTAAGTTGTTGCATCCAAATATTGTTTAGTCAATGCAAGTTCAAAATAGACAAATAGGGAAACCATTACAGCATTTCCCCCTATTACACCGAGATCGCTCACCAATGGTGACAGAGCTCACATCTTACCAGTACTTGTACAATCCAATCCACCATCAGACTCTGCTTCGAACTTGGGATCTTTAAGAAAGGAATTGGATTATCTACCAGGATTTGCAGCAACCTCTGTGTCATGTTGATGGAAAATCTTCTAATTTTCAATAGCCTACAAAAAAAATAACCTTAATAATCTGAAGGAGTGAACCGGTTTTTCTCTAGCAAAGAGAAGACAGAGAGGTGACCAGCTAGAGGTCTTCAAGATTATGAAAGGGTTCGGTAGGATAGACGTAGAGAAGATGTTTCCACTTGTGGGGAGACCAGAACTAGGGGCCATCAATATAAGACAGTCACTAATAAATCCAATCGGGAATTCAGGAGAAACTTCTTTACCCAGAGAGTGGTGAGAATGTGGAACTCGCTACCACAGGGAGTGGTTGAGGCGAATAGCACAGATGCATTTAAGGGGAAGCTAGATAGGTAAGGAATAGGGTTTGATGAAGAGGGTTGGGAGGAGGTTCGTGTGGAGCATAAACACCGGCACAGACCAGTTGGGTCGAATGGCCTGTTTCTGTGCTGTAAATACTATGTAATAACTGTTTTTGAAAGATATGCAGAAATTGACTTCCGACCGTTCCAGCTGGAAGGGGTTACTTACTGGAGGTCGAAGAGTAGTTGAGGTCGCATGCTCTGCATGGTCTCTGTAGAAAGGACAAAGCGGTTCACTGCTTCCAAAATGCAATTTCTCTGTAAAAAAAGGGCACGGTGTTGCTTTAGATCCTTAGACATTTTTTTTAAATAGTGAACTTAAAAAAAACAATGTTTTCATGTTTGATTAAAGAGCGAGTCTCGTCTCTGGTTTAACTTATAGAATCTTACAGCACAGTTGGAGGTTCCACCGTTGATCAGTGAGCTTATTCAGTGACAGGCCTGTGACGCAAGCAGAGGGTGTCATGAATCTTACCATTCATGTAGAAATGACTCATGAAGTAACACTGGGCAGCCAGCTGGTGGCGCCGTCCAAGGAAAGTATAAATACTCGGGCGTGGGCCCAGCTTGCTCAGGATGTTTCTGTAACCAGGAACTAGTGATGTAACTAGAACTCATGGTTGTGAAACAGTTGATTAAAGCCTTGTTTTATACTCAACCAAGTGCTCAATTCAATTCAATTTTATTTGTCATATATGCAGCAGACGTGTGTACTGCACAATGAAATGTTGATTTTTATGAGTAGTTTTCTTACGTCAGAGAGCTGAACTTACCAGGGGCACCGGCAAGTCAATCGGCAGATCCCGGAAAAATCGTAGGAGTTTCAGGAATGTATTGGGTGTCACTAGATATTTCAGAGTTGGACAATCCACTCCACGTGCCACAAATCCAAGAGAACTGAAGAACATACAAGGTGTTAAAATAAATCAAAGTCATCAATTTCTACATGTGACTAAAAGGTTTATGCATGAAACCAGCATTGCACACTGCAGGGTGGCATCCAATTAACATGAAGTATTTACATCCAGACATTTGCTGCATATGTAACCCTTAGTTTCGGCACTCTGACTTTAGTGAAATGTAATCCAGTTATAGAATGTGCCTTGTGAGGGCAGTCTGAGCTGCATAACACCAGGGTGGAGTACTGATGGTGGCTAACACCAGGGTGGAGTACTGATGGCGGCTAACACCAGGGTGGAGTACTGATGGTGGCTAACACCAGGGTGGAGTACTGATGGTGGCAGCAATGGGAACTACTTTTGGTGATGAATGAAGAACATCATACAAGTGTGTCAGCCGTGCTCAGTGGGTCGCACTCTCTCTCACCTGAGTCAGAAGGTTGTGGGTTCAAGTCCCACTCCAGAAATTTGAGCACATAATCCAGGCTGACACTCCAGTGCAGTACTGAGGGAGTGCCGCACTGTTGGAGGTGCCGTCTTTCGGACAGGATTTTAATCAGAGGCCCCGTCTCAGGAAAATTCCATGCTCCAAAATTTCTCTGTGTAACAAAGTTTCTCCTAAATTCTCTTCATGACTACTTTAAATTTGAGACTCTTTGTCACTAACTCTCCAGAGCGGGCTGCATAGGGTGACACCACTAGTCCTGGCTAGGATAATTCCCCCATCAATCTCACTTGGAGACTGCACTGCTGTAAGTATCTGGGATTGATTTTATGCACGTCATTTGTATTCTGTAACTATCCTCCACTCACTGCATTTTGCTGGAGAAATAATCCTGCTTTTATCGGGAGAAGTTGCTGCAGTATCGGTCATGAGGTCTGTTTGCTGTAGTTCATAGAGACTCTTTAGACTGTTTGGTGTAGTGCGTTGTTTAAACAGACTCTGTACGCTGAGTAAATAGACTCTTTGCTGTAAAATAGACTGCTTGCTGCGAGTCCTGCAGTAAGTCCAGCCCCACCTCCAACTCATTGGCTGATTGGCTAACACAATAGACACTCTGAAGAATATAACAGCGCATGAATATCAGTCCTGATTCTAACGCAGAGAGGATGCAGGGAAGATGCAAATTATTGAAGAGCTTCCTCAATAGCTCAATGTATAAATAGTGCTCCTGACCAGGTAGGTGTCAGGTTGAAGGTCTGGTCGGCAGTGGGAGCTCTGCAACGGCCCTCAGTCTCCATAGCCTATGGAGGGGGACAAACAGCTAAGATCGCCACTCCTGACTGCCACGCTTGTTGAAGCGTGTGGACATCAGGATCAGACTTGGCCATGATGCATTCAGCAGAACAGCCCAATGACTGTCACTATCTCCAAGCTCAGACATGGTCCTATGACGCCGTGTCATATCTTCAACAAGCTCTGCAGCTTAGTGTGTTGTACAGTTCCATTGCTGGAAAAAACAAGCTCAGAGCAACTTACCTGAAGAGATCTTCAGTCATATTGTGGCCATTTGCTTCTAAAATTTTCCCAAAGAGCATCTGTGCCTGTAACAAGGGAAGAATTCTCTTGGAGCATCAAGTGACACGGCCAGAACTTCTCTTAGTTTCCATGCACACCCCTCTAAACATAAACTTAGCTTTTATTTTTTTTAAAACCTCATGCTTTATCCCCTCCTGAAGCATAACTCTTGTTGGTTGTGGTTCAGAAGGTATCTGCCACAAGCTAGGATCTCCCCCAAATGGCCACTCTTCATGAGCGAGCAGAGATAGCAAGGATCTGTGTTAGCATTCAACCTCCTTCCCTCTGTGGTTCACAACAACACACTTTGAGTAAGCATGAGACACTTGATGGTGGAGTATATATGGAGCAGACTTTATTGATATACAGCGCAGGTGATCGGCCTAACTGTATAGAGAGCAGCTTCTCGGTTTCTGTATCTTTCGAGCTCTCCAGAAACCTGTTGAAAACCATGCTCCTTTATACACCAAATAATATTTTGCCTACATCAAAGGTCCATGTCACAGATAAGATCTCATGACATATCTGTTCCCAAATCCTTTGAAGACAGTCTAATCATGTAAACAGTTGCAGTTGTTTGCTCCAAAGTTACTGCCCTTAAACAAGACTTCCTGACGTAACTGTTAGGAACATAGGAACAAGATAAGGCCATTCAGCCCTGTGAGCCTGTTCCGCTATTCAATAAGATCATGGCTGATCTGTGACCTAACTCCATATACCTGCCTTTGGCGCGTATCCCTTAATAGCTTTGGTTAAAAAAAAGCAATCAATCTCAGATTTAAACTTAACAATTGATCCAGCAAATGTTCTTAACCTCTTTGAAGAATAGGGTTTATTAACCGTTATCTTTCTATACTAGAGTTAGTGGATCCCTCTGCCTATGTTTATTACTCTAGCCACCAAAGTTACACTTTAATCACTCATGACTGACATCAATACTGTCCCTTATTTTCTTACAAAAGCACTTTTCGTATAGAACATTTGAACACTAAAAGCATAAGGCAAGCCAGGCTTTCCTTTTACAACATTTCAAAGTCATCCTGTTTATCTTGGAAAGCCTGTTGTTCTAAGATACAAAGAAGTTCGATCAACTCTCCAGGACATCCAAGTTATTTGATAACAGATGTCATCACAGCCAAATTCAATCTTGTTCGCACCCAGAATGCACATGCACGCATATTCAGCACAGGTTCCCAGACAGGATTCAGGAGAGGGAACACTGGCCAGTTGCCCCCTCCTTAACCCAGATACTTCCTGCCTTAACCAGCTGAGCTACCTGGGGAGGAGCCACTTATTTATACTTTATAACAGGACTTCAGAAAGAGTTAGTCAAAAAATGTTTGTCAAATTGAAAATATTACCTGTTGCACAGACCATTTTATTTGCGTTGTGTCATTGGCGTTGGACAATAGCATGTTCACCGTTGAACTCAAAGATATTAGAGGAATGTCCTTTACAAGAGAATCCAAGTCTTTGAGCCACTTCATATTGTCAGATTTCTAACAAAAAAGTGACAAATAGAAATGCATTGCTTTAAGAATTAAAAATACATTTTGTCTATTTTACACCCTTCTAAAATACACACCTCTGGACTCAATGCAACATTAGCATACAGATCAGATACACGGCAGTTATACAGTGCAACACCCCACAAAATGGTTTTGGCATCACAGCCGTGCAAAACATGCAGTATAACTACAGTCTAATTCGGCATCAGTTCGGCATTGTGCATCAGGTGTGAAATCACCTGAGGGAGAGTCTCACTCCACCTCATTTCAGTTGGGACAGAGGTAGAGTTTCATAGATTCATAGGAACTTACAGCACTGAAGGAGGCCATTTGGCCCGTCGTGCCTGTGCTGGCTCTTTGAAAGAGCCGTCGTGCTTAGTCCCACTCCCCCGCTTTTTGTCCGCAACCCTGCAAGTTGCTCATCCTCAAGTACCTGTCTAACTCCGTTTTAAAATTATTTATGGAATCAGCTTCCACCACCATTTCAGGTAGAGCGTTCCAGATCCCAAGTTATTTCAACTGACCTCAACTGGGCTTGGGAGTGGAAAAATCTAGGGTTCCAGCTCCTGGTTGTGATTCAGTTATCTGCACATGTGGATTTCAGATGAGGATAATAATGGCATCGGCTGGGATAACCCCATGGTCAAATAGCCTAGGTTCGTACATGTAGAATTGATACTTAGGTGAGGTGACGTGTGAGGGGGGGGCTGGCACCTGTGGAACTACAAGGTAAAGAAGAAAGGACTTGCCTTTCACGACCTCAGGACGTCCCAAAGCGCTTTACAGCCAATGAAGTACATCTGAAGTGTAGACACTGTTGCATGCAGCAAGCTCAAACCACAAACAGGTAATCTGTTTTCTTTTTTAGTGCTGTTGATTGAGGGATTAAATATTGGCCAGGACACCGGGGATAACTCCCCTGCTCTTCTTTGAATAGTGCCATGGGATCTTTTACATTCACCTGAGAGGACGGACAGACGGGGCCTCGGTTTAACGTCGCATCCAAAAGACGGCACCTCCGACATTGCAGCGTTCCCTCAGTACTGCACTGGGAATGTCCGCCTAGATTTTTGTGCTCAAGTCTCTGGAGTGAGACTAGAACCCACAACCTTCTGACTCATACACGAGTGCGACCCACTGAGACACAACTCAGACAGTCCCAGTGGGGAACTGCACTTACAGGGAGGATGGGTTGAAATTTTGGCTGGACAGTACTCTAGCCTATCTCCGACCTTCACACCCATCAAGCGCGACCGCTTTGGGAGTGCAGCATTGGTGAGTCCACCCTCCTATCCCTAGAGTCAGCACCTCAGGATAGGAAGGATGAAAATCGGAGGGCAGAAGGGGAGAACAGAATAACATTCTGAACTCAACAATTATTTAAGGACAAACATCAGCGAAACATAGAAAAACAGAAGCAGGAGTAGGCCATTCAGCCCTTTGAGCCTGCTCCGCCATTCAATATGATCATGGCTGATCCTCTATCTCAATACCATATTCCTGCTCTCTCCCCATACCCCTTGATGCTTTTTGTGTCTAGAAAGTGTACCAAAATCTGAAATAATTAAGAAATTATATTAAATATAATTAACAAAGTGACTGACCAGCCTGATTTATGAGACTGATTTCTGCGGTCAGGTTACCAAACAGTCCACTGTTACCGAACTCTGACAAACGAATGGTTCAGGTTACTGTAAACTCAAACTTGTTCTTGGGGCAGGTCCAGGAAAGGTGTCAGAATACTTTAACCAATCACTCACCTCGACCAGGTTCAAATATCATTCCTTAATGAAATTTCACACTGCCAAAAGCCCTTTACAAACTACAGACTAATCTATTATTCAGGATCTATCCAGCCACAAAGTCCTTTGCTCTGGTACACATTTATCAAGCAACGCTGGCTGATAGTGATCAAATATTTAAATTACTTTTAAATGTTAATTCCCTGGTGTGATTAATGTGTGGTCAAAATTATTGTCTTCTAACACACAGACGGTTGAAATCGAGAAGGAGGAGGCCTGAATTCTCAGAGACAAAGGTTAATACTCACAGTTCTCTGTGGAGAGACGGGAGAAGCTGGGTTTGTTCTCCTTAGAGCACAGCAGAACAGAGGAGGTTAAGAGGAGTTCAAAATTATGAATGGTTTTGATAGAGTAAATAAGGAGAAACTGTTTCCAGTGGCAGAAGGGTCGGTAACCAGAGGACACAGATTGAAGATGATTGGCAAAAGAACCAGAGGCGACATGAGGAAACATTTTTTTACGCAGCAAGTTGTTGTGATCTGGAACGCGCTGCCTGAAAGGGCGGTGGAAGCAGATTCAACAGTAACTTTCAAAAGGGAATTGGATAAATACTTGAAGGGAAAAAATTTACAGGACTATGGGGTAAGAGCAGGGGTTAATTGGATAGCTCTTTCAAAGCATCAGCACAGGCATGATGGGTCGAATGGCCTCCTTCTGTGCTGTATCATTCCATAAAAGAAAGACTGACGTGCATTTATATAGCGCCTTTCACGACCACCGGACATCCTAAAGCGCTTTACAGCCAATTAAGTACTTTTTGAAGTGAAGTGTAGTCATTGTTGCAATGTAGGAAACGCGGCAGCCAATTTGCGCACAGCAAGGTCCCACAAACAGCAATGTGATAATGACCAGATAATCTGCTTTTAGTGATGCTGATTGACGATAAATATTGGCCAGGTCACCGGGGAGAACTCCCCTGCTCTTCTTCGAAAGTGGCCGTGGGATCCACCCGAGAGAGCAGACGGGGCCTCGGTTTAACGTCTCACCCGAAAGACGGCACCTCCGACAGTGCAGCATTCCCTCAGTACTGCACTGGGAGTGTCACATTAGACATTATGCTCAAATCTCTGAAGCAGGACTCGAACCCGCAACCTCCTGATGCAGAGGCAAGAGGGCTACCCACTGAGCCACGGCTGAAACCTGACACAGCGATAGAAAGCGTTACAATGAGAGCGAGGAAGAGAGATAAAATGGTGAGATCTTCTGATACCAACCCATAGCTTATTTACAATGATCAGCTTCTGGACAGGATTCACTTTACGTTCATACTCTGCCATGCTGGGCAGGACGTGCACTATTAGAGACGCTGGAATGACTCGCAGAATCGATGGGCTGAGACCTATCACTGCCGACCCCAGGCTGCTCAGCAACTCCTCTGTAATCTGCAGCGTGACAAAGAGAAAAGGACTGTGAGCAATGCTTCAAATCAAATCCCTAAACTGTTACACATTGCACCCGACAAATTAATTACAATCTGTGCAATACTTACAGACACATTTTGAAGTATCTTGTCAATTATTTCCCTGGCCTGAAATAAATGTTATAAAATATTAATACATAAACTTCTAAGACATCATTTGATTGGAGATGTGTTGGAACTACTGAATCCCAGGCAATGTTCCCCCTAAATTTTTTTTGTGCGCGCAGTCCATTCAAATTTCCGCACAGGCACGTTTTTTTTTTCATTCAAAAGCCTGCGTGGGACCTCCAGACCACTGCACTACTGTGCAGCTAAACAGGAACATTGCTCATAGGGCCTTATAGCCAATAGAGACAGGAGACTTGCATCAAATCAGTCTGCACTGACCACTCACATACCTTTGTAACCGTAATGACGTTTATTTCAAAATAAATAGTTTTGGTCACGAGGGTAGATTTTCCAGTCCCCATGGGCTGGGGGCCCAGGACACCTGGGCTATCGCACCGGATGTCTGCCACTCTTGTGCCCGTCAGCTTCTGACCGGCCTACAGGGCTCTTACCCAACACGGGCGAGAACTAGAAGGCAGACACTGCTTCCGTGTGAAAGGAATCTCACCATCACCACACTTACTAATTATAGAAACACACCGGGATGTTTAACTAAAGTAAACCTACCACTATTGTTAATAAATCAAATGAGTTTCCGAATAATTTGATTTGCTCTTTAAAAAATGTCACCTCCACAATGGTGGAGTCTATCTTGCCCAAATTATCACGGTCAAAGTGGCTGTCAGGTGATGTACCACCATTTTGAAGTTGCTGCCCAACCTCCCCCAACTCATTGATGCTGCAATATTTTACTGCCAATCAATAAATCAGTCACTCTCTTCTCTTGGCCCCTTACCCACAATCCCACATCTCTCCTTCTCCTACCTCATTTTTCCCAGTCAGAAAGTCCCCCGTATCTCTCCCTCCTCCCAGATACAGATTTGGGAGCATCAGTTGAAAACACAACTGTAAAAATATACGACAGTACTGAAGGGTATCAAAGGAAAAATTACCTGGACAGGAGAGAAGTTCATTGTACTGAGCTCCGGGAGCATGGCTTGTATTTGTACAGGATGAAGCTGTTTTATAAAGGATAACCCAAGGATTGGAAGGAGCCCAGCCATACCCGATAATTCATCGGTTATCAAGACTCCTTGGTTGGTTACACTAGTTGTTCTGACCAAAAACTCGGTGAGCTGTATGTAAAGAAATAGGGGCAATAGCGGCATTAGCGGAGATACCAACCCAAGCTGCTTTAGGCTTTTCAAGAATATTTTCATATGCTGCCAACCTCCCACGGCATTGCTCACCCCGAGTCGGAGTGTACGCTGTTTTATAACAAAGCGTGATGGAAAATGTGCAATAGGGTAAGTGTTACAGGAAGCAAGTGTGACGCTTACAGGAAGTGCTCACTATTCACAAGACTTTTTAGTATATCACTAGCAGAGTGGCTCACGGTGAATCAGATGATACACTGTTTTGCTATCCTTGTGATCACATAGATAGACCCTCTGTGGCACCCACACTGACGTGAAAGTTAACAAAACTCTTCAATATATGAGTGAGGTAAAAATAAAAGCTTCTGTTTAGCTAACGACGCACGGGGTTATTAATGCACAAATCAGCCAGCAAGTTCAGGGGATGAGGAGATATGCCGTGAGTCGCGAATCTCCGGAGCTTGCTGGTCGATTCACGCCGCTCCGCAGTTTGCTTCGCACAAACAGCATCTTGTCCTCAGCCTCCCGGGTATTTTCATGAACTTGTTGGATTTGCACATTAATTGTCCATCAAACTCACTGCAGAGAGTTAGAGCTCATGATTAACAGCGTAAGCACCCTTTTAACGACATGATAATTATTGATGCAATGCCAATCAACCTCTCCGGCTCAGAAAGGGAATAATTTTAATTGTTGAGTCTCATTCCTGCAAGTAGCAAATTCTTCTTGGAGATTTTTTAAATGTCAAATTTAAATTTTTAAATTTTATTTCTTACTTTTCCTTTGTCTCTCTTTCCTCTCTCTCTCAATCCAATCTTTCCCTCTCTTTATTTTTATTTCCGTACCTGATTCCCTTCTCCGATGTTCCTGTTTCTTTCGCAACCTTTAAAGCTCATTGGTTAAGGAGACAGACTGTTGGTCCCGTCGTTCTCCCAGGTCCCACTGCCCTCGCTGCCCCGTTATCAGCTCGCAATTCCAGCAAGAATGCTAGTTGTATAAAGCTAACTCACCAGTTCATTAGGGACAAAGATTTGATCACCAATGCAGGTTAGCAATTGTTTCTTGATAATATCAAACACTTGCAGATTCTGTTTGTAGGGCATCAGGTCCTGGGTGGTTGCAGAACATATCAATCTGCCCAGTCTAGAAATGAGAGAAACCCCAGTGAGAAATCTGCTTACATTCTGTACAATCATGGAGGGAAAAAATGCATCTATTTTTCAATTCCATGCAGCACTCACTCCCTCTCCACTCAAAAATGGAGAGAATAATTGTGTAGGAAGGAATTCCCCCCCCCCCCACCCCCCAAAAAAAAATCAAGGTCTACAAAAGATCATGCCGTCTATTCAAGCTTGTCCATCTGGTACCCTAACTCTCCCAGCCCAGCAGATCACAATCATACAGCACAGTAGGGAGCCATTCGGCCCATCGTGCCTGTGCCGGCTCTTTGGTAGAGCTATCCAATCAGTCCCACTGCCCCTGCTCTTTCCCCATAGCCCTGCAACCATTTCCTTTTCAAGTACAGGAAACTCTCGATTTACCGGCACCTAAATAACCGGAAATCTCTGTTAACCGGCAAAATTCAGGAGTAGGTTCAGGTAAGTTTTACTTCATATTAGTGGCTGTTCCTGGATCTGTGGCTGTGTAACTGGGGCTCCTGCACTTGTTGCTAAGCAACAGGGACGCTTGGTCTGTGGCCGGAGTTCCTGCACATGTTGCTAAGCAACAGGGAAGCCTGGATTTGTTGCTGTGTACGGAGCTCTCGTACCTTTTAACTATACCTCTCTGTAATCCGGACTTTTTGATAAACCGGCACCACGCCGGTCCCGTCAGTGCCGGATACCAAAGAGTTTCCTGTATATATCTAATTCCCTTTTGAAAGGGCATCCAATATGGTTTTGAATGTCCCATTTTGTACTACCCTACCTGCCAGTTTTACCCAGACCAGTCACTCTTTGGTGGAAGGAGATCCTTCTAGCGCCAGATTTCAATTTATTTTTCACTAACCTGTAGTCACATTATCCTGCTTTATTTTAAAATACTCAGGATTTATCTATCTAAGCCACTGAATATTTTATATACAGAAGAAAACGCTGGAAAAACTCAGCAGGCCTGGCAACATCCGTGGAGAGAGAAACAGAGTCAATGTTTCGGGTCGAAACCCTTCGTCAGAACTGAGAAAAAAAGGCAGGAAATGAAAGCCTTCAACAAGGTTCCCTTAACTGTCTTCTCCCTCGCCTGGAGAGACTGAGGTTTCTAACCTTTCCTCGTAGCTCATTGTCAGTACACTTGGAACCCATCTTGTCACACTTCTCTGTAACATTTCTAATACTTGTGCGTCCTACTTGTAGATAATCTCCAGTTAAAAGCGGATAGCCTCCCGAGTAACTGCAATACTCGCCTCTCAAAGTCAGAAGCTGCCATTGGTTTTCCCTCTTTTAAGATGTTGTGAATGACAAACCTTTCCTGGATTGTAGTTAAATTATTGGCCAAAAGCACATCCAGTGCGGCCAGTATCTGGTAAAAGAGAGAAAAGGGAAAGTGTTCAGCTCGTTCAGCACTTGCACTTCAGAGATTTGCATCCAGTGCAACACCCAGGCTCTACAACAAATAAACTTCAACAGCTAGCTGACTCATAGAGCCTGCAACTGGAGGGGCGAATCACTGACAGGAACGTCAACAGCAAATAATTTCTTTATGTGAAGACAAAGGGGCGCATTTGCACAGGGTGGGGGGGGGGGGGGGGGGGATTTGCATGGGGGTTCACACCTAAACCAATATTTCTTTTATTGTTACCCTATTTTAAAAAAAATCCCATTAAGAGTGAAAATCCACCGTAAAGAATGGAAGGGTTCCCCCTTTCCTACTAATACAAGAAATATACCTGCGTGAGACTGCTGTATCTCTGTAACCCACAGGGGCCATCGTGCTCCACGCACATATCCTGCCTCTGCTGCAACGTCCCAGTGTTAAACTCACGTCAAACCATTAATGGATTTCTTTCCAAAAAAAACTGTGCTTTTTTTCCTGCTCAACCAACTGTAGATTCAAACTTGCATTAAAGCAGAACACTCCTCGTGAACGCTGACCTGTTCACATGGGAATTGCTGGATGAAAAAAGACCCAAGGTCCATCGATGGGACTTTCTCCCATCCTGGTAGTCCCATGATATGATAATGGGGTTGTTGACCAATCACAGCGATCAATCTCTATCAATGGGTCTACAATAGACCCAGACATGAGGTGAGCAAAATCCCCAGTGGTGGAGAGCTTTGGGAACCAGGAGTCCAAAGTCACCTGTTCCTCCCGAGCACACTATACTCCCCACACGGCACGTCTCAAATTACTCGTATACTGGATCCCCAAATATTATTTTCTGAAAGAAATCTAATTTGAATTTAAATGAATCGATACCATCTGCTTCCAACATCTCCCCAGGGAGCCTGTTCCATAGATTGACCACTCGCTCCCTGAAATATTGGACCCGATCGTGACTGGAGTGGTTTTCCCAGCGAGGGGAGGGGGAAAGGAGTTACGGTCGGGAAACCTGCTCCCTGTCCCGCCTCTGTGAAAACCAGAAGTGGGCAGGTTCGAGGCGGGCTAGGTTCGGGTTTGAGATTTTTAAACTTTCCCTGCCCACCCGTTTTTGGGGATTGAAAATCCTCTCATCATTTCTGCAGATTAGTTTTGAATTTCTGCGGCAGTGTCAAGCCATGGCTAGGAGGGTAGCAATGTCGCCTCTGAATCAGAAGGCTCAAACCAGAGAGTCTTGAGCACATAATCCAGGCTGACACTTCAGTGCAGTGCTGAGGGAGCGCTGCACTGTCAGAGGTGCCGTCTTTTGGATGAGACCTTAAACCTGTCCTCTCAGGTGGACGCAAATTGTAGGATTCGCAAAAATCCAGGAAAATACAGTCTACATTGTAAAACCCCTGAAATGGCCACATTTTATGAACACAAGATGGAGTTGGCAGATCACATGACTCATTTCAGAAGGACATACCACTGCAGTATCTTAAAGAAACCTGAGTCACCACCGATTAGAAGATTCCAGAACTGACTGCAATTTATATGGTAAAACGGTTACAGTAGTAACGAAGTCAAAACAAAAGTATTTACACCTCAAGGTGTGTTAATTGCTAGCAAAACGCAAACCCATCTCTGAAATCGCAGAGCACAGACAAAACCTATTATCTGTACCAAACTCAGAGGGACACAGGACAGATCCCATTAGTTTCATTTACAAGACATTAAAATAAAGTACCCGCTTTTGTCAAAGCAGCCTGCCCATTACTTTAACAAAAGAAAACCCCTGATTTGGCGCCAAGGGCAAGAAAACAGTATAACTGTTGGGGGAAAAGAGACATTAAAAAAACACAGTTTCACACAGACACGAGGTCAAAGGCAGAGCGAGTGGAGAGGTTCAATTACGGTTCGAGGAGCATGGAGGGCCTACAAGTTCGAGCAGGAGAGCAGGTTCAGGAGCCGGTACCATAAGGAAGATTGGAGATCCCGGACGATACAGGAGCACCAAGGTCAAGGACAGTTTTAAAAACCCTGGTGAGCATAGAGGCCCAACTCCACCTAGCTGATCTAATTGAGGTATATTGTAGAGACGGGAGGGTTTTTAATATTAAGGGCTTTGTAATTCGGGAGTGTTATTCATTCTTCGTTGTGCCGTGCGCTTTCTCCACCCCCGTTTTATTATATCGCTGATCTAGAATTGATGTATTATGATAGTCAAAGTAACTCTTGTGTGTTAAATTTTAGTTCCCATTGAGAGGCGTGTTCATGATTTTTGTCTGCATTGTTTCTTCATTCTCTATGTTTTATTCTCCTTAAAAATAAAGATACCTTTGATTTAAAACTTACCTTGTCTCACCTGATCCATTTGTCTTCCGAGTCACAAGTTGGGCCAACACATCAAGGTGGTCTGGCAATAAGCCCAGTGTCTAGAACCGGTGAGGGGGGAGCGCTTCGGAACCGCTCACGAGCAGTGTGAAATCAAAAACCGATCTCGCACACCACAAGCTCGTTAAAACGACCCCTTACAGAATGGCGACCCAGATGGGACACTGGCTACAGAACCCTTGTGTGGTGGACAAAGACTCGGGTGAGACAGATGTTATGGAGGACAGGTTATCCTCCTACATGTGTGGCAAAGTAAATGTAGCAAAAAAATGGGTATATGACCTGTTAGGAGCTGAGCGTCCCCTAAAGGCAGCCGCCCAGTGGACAGCTAGTAAAGAGCACCGCAAGGGCATTGAAAAAGCGGTGTGGCTTATGTGCTATAAAAAGCAGGTTCTGGTACTGGACCACGCGGTGGCTAGTAAGGAAACCAAAATTAAGCATTTGTCCCGGGAGCTGCAGGAAAAGGTTGCAGCGGAAGGGAAGGTGCTAGTGGCTCTGGAAGCCATAAGCCAAGAGAGGGCAGCGATGGTCCGGGACCATCGGGGGAAGGTAGAAAGGCTGGAGGGCAAGATAGCTGAGCTGGAGGGGAGCGCTAGGTTCAGGGTAGAACACGTAGAGTATCAGGCAAGAGAATCCAGGGAGAAAGAGAGGAGATTAAAAACAGAGATTAGTCGCCTTACAGGGGAACTGAAGGCACAGGAGGAAAAGGTAGGTGAAGTAAAAGCAGCCTATAAGCTGGCCTGCGCTCAAGGGTTTGAGGAGGCAGACCACGGCCCCTGTAGGCAGGAAATAGAAAGCCTGAATCTGGCATTGGCCAGGGCAAAAGGGGATGATATGCCTCATTAGCCCCAAGGTCGGCCAGGCTGAGTTCAACGGTAACCCAAGCAGGGAAGTCCCGCAGGCAGCCCCCAGAACAAAACGGGTTAGGGAACCCGAGATTTCACAGCCACCACCCCTAGCCCCTAGTTTTCCAGAGGTCTGGGATCAGGAGGGGGTGGAGGATGAAGAATCCAAGGTAGACCAGGGTAGCCCGAGAGAGAATCAGGGACCGGGACCGGTGTACCCCGTGACACAACGGAGGTACGGACCACCCGGTGATGACGGGGAACCTGGGGACCTCCAGAACCAATTCCTGGTGCCACACGGTGCGCAACAATTGCGCTCCATGGTGAGCTACATCCCCAAGCTCACCATGAAGGGGGACCCTTCTCTTCACTTTAGGGAGATAGAGCAGGCGGCCTGTGTTAACGACTGCGACGAGGCAGAGAAGGCCAAGATGATGTTGTTCTCCCTGGGTAGCGATCTCCTCCAGACGCTACCCGATGGGTGTAAGAGGGGTCAGGAAAATTATGGCAGGCTGAAGGACGAGATCCTGGAGGCCATGGGGATGAACGAGGGGAGTCCGTTCACCCGGGTGGAGAAAACAGTCCAGCTCCCCGGGGAATTCCCACAGGCGTTCGCGGACAGGCTGTGGCCAGTCTACCAGGGTGCGTGCCCGGGAATGCCGGCGCGAGCGAACCTGGACGGGGACCAGTTAGTCCACTGGCTCAGGTGCCTGATGAATAACTCCCTGCCCCGCGTTCGAACGCAGGCAATGGCCTGGTTCGACCCCCGAAACCCTCTGACCACGGAGGCGACGGTGATCCGCCAACTCACCGTCACCTTTAGAAACGGAAGGGATAGTGAGACACCCCAGCAAAACGGGAAGGTTTGAGAGGTCAGGCCTGGTGACCAGCCCCGTAAAGAGTGGCGCCAGGAAGGGAGCCGTCCCAACCAAAGCCGACAAACGTGCTACGGCTGCGGGAAGGAGGGGCATTGGCGCAGGGACTGTAAGAATCCCTGGAAGGACACAAGGGAAAAGGTCCCCACAGCCCCAGCCCAAGCCCCGGCCGCACCCCCGACCTCTGCCCCAGAGAGAGAGACGGAGCCAACTGTCCCTCCAGAGCTGCTGGACGTGCTGCTGGCTTCAGTGAGGTCATTGGTCCTCACTAAGGGAAAGATAGCAGCCACCACCGGTCCAGCAGTTCCCCCAACCCCTTCCCAAAGTGGCCTGCAATGACTGGAGCCTGTGCAGCCCGTCTATCTATGTGCGCTCCAGTACGACGGATGGAAGAGACCGCTCGTGCAGATGGAGGTAGAGAAGGAAACGGGGACTTATCTGTTGGATACGGGAGCTACATGCACCGTGATCCATACGGAGAATCCCACCACCTCACCTCTGTCTAACGGGGTTCCATACGTCCTATCGGGGTTCACAGGGGCGGAGCAGACGGGTGCGTTCTCCAGGCCACTCTCGATCCGCCTGGGCACACTCCAGACAAAGTGGACATGTGTCCTGGCGAGATGGGATGCGGAGGGAGGGAAGGGGATCCTAGGGGCCGACTTCATCGTGGGCCATGGGATCCTCGTGGACCTCAGGAACCATTGCCTTTGGGGGGCCAACACCGGAAAGGAAAGTGGAGTGGTAGTAATCCCGGGAAAGGATGGGAAGGGAACCCTGTGTACCATGAAGCCGAAAGGGAGTTACGACCTTGGTGAAATGATGGAGGGTATCCCAGAAGTATTTAGAGCTGAGGTGCAGGCTCAGTTAGGTGCGTTCGCCACGCACAAACACGACTGTGGGAGGGTTGCTGGCTTTGAGGTTAGGGTAGATGGGGATCCCATGGCTCGGCCCCAAAAGCAGTGGCTGATATGGAGGTGGCCATATCAGCGCTGGTACAGCAGGGGGTACTGAGGCCTATAGCCACCCATGTGAACTCTCCGCTTTGGCCGGTTAAGAAACCGGACAATTCCTGGAGCGCCACGGTGGACTATCAGGTGTTGAACAGCAACATCCCCGCATATGCCCCCACAGTGGCAGACCTCATTGGGAGTATCCCCGCATCCGCGACCACGTTCACGGTGCTGGATATTTCCAATGGGTTCTGGTCGATCCCTGTGCGGAGGGAGGACCAGTATAAATTTGCCTTTACTTTCAGAGGGCAACAGTATACCTGGAATTCCACAATAGTCCCAGCATTTTCCACCAATGCATGGCAGACAGCCTGAAGGAGTTCAGTCAGCCCCTTCAGTTAGTACAGTACGTGGACGACCTGCTCCTGTTTACCGACACGGTCGGGGAGCACGGCCCACTGCTGGCTGAACTGTTGGAACTACTGACCAGAAGGGGGTTCAAAGTCAACCCAAAGAAAGTGCAGATCGGTCAAAAGGAAGTCAAGTTCCTGGGGCTGACCATCCGCGCCGGAGAAAGGGCCATCGATAGGGCTAGGAGGGAGGCGGTACTGGAGTTACCGGTCCCCGTCACCATAAAGGGTGTGAGGTCGTTTCTAGGGCTAACCGGGTACTGCCGAGACTTCATGGAGGACTATGCGGCCATGGCAGCCCCACTACTCCGACTCCTGCACAAGGGAGTGGAGTGGTCGTGGGATGAAGGATGCCAGGCCGCGTTCGAGCTCCTAAAAAGGAAGCTGCAGACCGCACCAGCCCTGGGAGCGATAGATGGGGGAAGGGAGTTCTTCCTGGAGGTGGCGGCCAGCGGGGACAGTCTGAGTGCTGTGTTGCTCCAGGAGCGACATGGCAAGCTGAGACCCGTGGTTTACTCCTCCAGGGTGCTCACCGACGTGGAGAGGAGCTACTCGGTCTGTGAGCGGCACCTCTTGGCCACACACTGGGCTGTGAAAAGATCCGCCATCTTCACAGGCACCTCCCCCATCACCCTCCTCACACCACACGCCCACCAAGATGCTTTTGGATGGGAGGATTAAGGATGGGACAGTAAGCAGTGCCCGCATTGCGCACTGGACCTACTCCTCTCA
This sequence comes from Somniosus microcephalus, assembly GCF_052327205.1. Classification (NCBI taxonomy): domain Eukaryota; kingdom Metazoa; phylum Chordata; class Chondrichthyes; order Squaliformes; family Somniosidae; genus Somniosus; species Somniosus microcephalus. The sequence goes on along the minus strand of NC_141013.1, from coordinate 4,503,023 downwards.
CAAATGGATCTGCGGGTACGAGGCCTGTGCGAGCCCAGATTAGCCGCCAACCTGGCTTACCCTGGGACAGCCCATCAATGTTCTGTTGAAGGGGTATGGGAGGTCAACGTTGGTCTCCAGGCTGGGATACATCCCACCGGCCGTGAGATTTACGTGGATGGTTCCAGCACAGTATCCGCTGGAAAGCGGCTCACGGGGTTCGGAGTGTATGACCCAACGGCTGACATTGCGTTGGCGATTAAACTCCCCAGTACCATGAGCGCCCAGCAGGCAGAACTGTCTGCTGTGGCGTATGTGGTTACCCATCCCGAAGTTTTCCCTACCCCGTACACGATTTGCTCAGACAGCATGTTTACATGCAATTCGTGTACCGAATACCTGGCCATCTGGTCCCGTCGCGGATTCACTTCCGCGGATGGGAGACCCTTGGTGGTAAAGCCCCTGCTGGAGAAGATCCTGGCAGCCGTGGGGGAGAAGGGTGAGGTCTTCATCCACAAGGTGAAGGCTCACTCCTCCACAGAACCTCGCGGTCAGGGGAACCAGCGAGCTAACGCACTGGCGAGAGAGGGTGCCCAGACCGGCATTTTCTGGGACCCCTACGGGTCCGGACCAGTGGCAGCTGTAAAAGGCAGGGATGGGATCCAGAAGAGTGTAGGGGTAGCGCTAGCCCCGGACCTCAAATCGGTCCAATCTCAGGACCCTGCCCTGAGAGGGGTATTTAACGCGGTTAGCGAGGGGAAGAAAATGGAAGGCCCGTATGGTGCAGCATCCCTGTCCATAAGAGAGGGAATGCTGTTTAAAGAAGAGCAGTGGGTGGTGCCTCAGCAGCACCGGAGGGAATTCCTTCAACTGGCCCATGAGGGACCAGGAGCAGGGCACCCCGGGCCTGAGGTCACCTGGCAGCGGGTGGAACAAGCAGGATGGTGGCCAGGACTCCGGGAGGACGTCCGGGAGTTTTGCGCGAACTGTCTTGTGTGCGCGGCAAATAACCCCGATCCTCACAGGAGGAAGGTGCCGATGGGACACGTTAGGAGGGTAGAGGGACCATGGCAGTCAATCCAAATTGACTATATCGGACCCTTACCCGCCACCCAGGGAGGCTATAAGTACTGCCTCGTTCTGGTGGACGTGTTCTCTAAATGGGTTGAAGCCTTCCCCTGCCGAACAGCCACAGCGTTAGGGACTGCGAGAATCTTGGTGCGGGAGGTGTTCTCGAGATGGGGACTGCCCCAGTTCGTGGAATGCGATCAGGGAAGCCAGCTTACCGGCCAAGTAATGCAGAACACCCTGGTGCTGCTGGGCATTCAGGGGAAATGGCACGTAGCCTACAATCCACAGTCATCGGGGATTGTGGAGCGGATGAACCGCATCCTCAACCTGACCGAGGTGCACCTGCCGGAATGGTGCCCCGTAGAGACGGCAAGGCTGTATCAGGCCTTGCTGAAAGAGACCCTGCAGAAGTTTTACGAGTTTGACTTCGCGGGGGTCAATAGAACCGAACTCTACACCGAGGGCCACAAGGAATGGGAGCAATTGTGGAGACAAAGAAGGGGCGCAGTGAACGACTGGTTCACAGGGTTTAACACTGGGTCGTCCATCATAAATAGTATGGACGACATCGAATTGCAACGGCAGGTTAACGGGTTAAAGACCCAGTTGAGGGGGATCCTCACGGACGAAAATCGGGTGGTGGGTTCGGAGCTCCACGAGGACCAGGCTATGACTCTCCATTTAAAAGAAATCATAGCAGAGCTGGAGAAGCAGGCTCGGACGGTCAACACTCTCATTAGGGAGGACAGGAACGCCTCAGATCAGGCTGCCCAGAATGAGGTGTGCGTACTATACGGAGCATGGTTGCTGGGCGAGGGCCGCAGCAATCTGGAGGACTTAAAACAGGGTTTGGTCCCCTCCTGGATCAGTAACAAACACCTCGCAGCCCTCCACCCCTTTGAGAACGCGTTGAGTCCGTGCCAGCTCCGGCTCGCTTCTGAGGCCTACCCAGTCCCGGTGGACTGTGGTCGCTCCAACCACACCATCATGGGGGTCGTCGTGCGGATCCCAGTAATGAGTAGGGCGGCCCGACCTGCGCCGGTGTATAGGGTGGTGAACATTGGAGTCATTCGGGGGGGAGCACACGTCCGTTTCGCAGAGGTCCCGCCCTACGTCATTAAGTGGGAGCATGCTATGACGGGGACTCACCTCTTGGGGTGCCGTAACCGGGGAGCACACATAATCCTGTGTCCCCAGCACTTGAATGCCTATTCAACACCACAGTGCGGGTTCAGTTCTGCTGACGCTAAGCCTATCAATTGCACCATGGAAGCCATGGCACAGGACCATGTTCCCCCACAGGTGGCATACATAGGAGGTGGGACATATTGTGTCGCCACCGCAGCGTCTCACTACCGGCACGGACAGCACGGCTGGTGCGCGGTCAGTGAAAGCAGCTTCTGTTTCAAACCCGAGGCAGTAGTTCAAGTGGCACAGCTGCGGATTATCCCGATCCCTGAACCATCCACTGTTCACCTCACTGTCAAGGAGAACTTCATCGATCTCCAGAAGTACGTGGCCCACTTTGGTTTCACAATTCCCCCTCTCCCAGAACATTTAACCGAACTGCTGAAAGCAGTTACTGTCTCTCAGAAGCACTTCTTTACTTTAGAGCAGAAAACCACCGACATAGGGGCAAAAATCCAAGACATAGTGGTTCCACCATGGTGGGACCTTTTTGATAATATAGAGATCCCATCATGGGTCAGACTGGCTTCCCACGTCTTAGTGGTGTGCCAGGTAGGGATCGTTCTGTACCTGGTCTGTGTCCAGTGTAGGAGGAAGGGACACGACAGGGAGTTCCCTAGTCAGCGGAATTGGCGGGGCCACTATGTCAGCATAAACGGGGACTCGCCCGTGTAGCTAAATGTTCTTATTCCATCTGTTTTTGGTGTATTATAACAAAGATTGTGTTGCGTCGGGTTATGACTCTAAGGTGAGTCTGTACATAGCATAAATGTTTCTCCGGTAGGGGATATCTACTCAACTCCATTTTCGGGATGAGGAAAGTGCGTGTGCAAGGTACACTCCATAGTCAGGTAAACTACGGGGAAGGTCAGTTGGGGGGGGTAACTGTTGAGTCTGTGCTTTCAAATGTAGTTATGCTGAATAACTGGACACAGACTACAGAAATACTTAAACAGGTCTTTAGTAACTGAGGGTCAGGGCTGAACTGGAATACACTTTGCTCCACAGGGTTTATATACCGGTGTGGTCACCACCGGTACTACAATGTACAGGAGCCATCAAAAAGTAGTCCATCACCTTAAGGTATCCTCTTAAGGTGGTACAGGTTACATACACTACAATTCCTCCCCTTTTAGCTTAACAGTGTACACCCCAATTTAAACATTACATGGATAACATATATACAACTTTCACACAAAACTGTTCAAAGATTCAGTCTCTGAGGAGGCCTCCTGATCCGGGCCGGATAACGCCTTTCAGGGGTCTCTGGTTCTCGTTGCTGGGGTGACTCATCCATTTGATCTCCTATGGATTGAACATCATCATGTACGTTCGAGTCTGAGGTAGATGCTACAGGCTCAATAACTTCTTCAACTGGTGTCTCTGCCGTAGACATGGGGTCGACCCTTGTTCTCGATTCCACAAGTTGGTCAGCATGACGTCGTATTACGTTCTCTCCAACATCTACCGTGTACATCAAGGGTCCTTATCGGGCACGAATTGTTCCGGATTGCCATTTATCATTCCTATAATCCCTGGCCAACACTGGTTGTCCTATTTCGAAACTCCGAGTGGCCTTGTTATTTACGTGCTGGAATTGCTTGTTTTCGACTTCCCTACGCACATTGGGTTTTAACAAATCCAACCGGGACCGCAACCTCCTGTTATAGAACATTATGGCAGGGCTTTGATTTGTCACTGCATGCGTGGCGTTTCGATATGCCATCAGGAAATTGTCCACCTTGTGTTGTAGTGGAATGTGGTCTTCGCTCATGGCCTTTATCGCCTTTTTGAACGTTTGTACAAATCTCTCGGCCAACCCATTGGTAGCCGGATGATATGGGGCAGATGTATAGTGTTTCACCCCATTCTTTTTCATGAATTTCTGGAATTCTTCTGACACGAACTGTGGTCCGTTGTCTGAACATATTTGTTCCGGCAACCCATTCCTTGCAAATATGGTTCTTAGAACTGCGATCGTCTTTTCAGAGGTAGTGGTCGACATCTTAATCACTTCTGGCCATTTAGAATGTGCGTCTACCGCTATCAAAAACATGGAATCCATGAATGGACCTGCAAAGTCGATATGCACGCGTTGCCATGGGGTTGAAGGCCATTCCCACGGATGCAGCGGTGCAATTGGAGGTGCGTTTTGAACTTTTTGGCACCCTGAGCAGCTTTTAGTCAGATCCTCTATTTGTTTGTCGATACCTGGCCACCACACATAAGCCCTAGCAAGGCTTTTCATCTTGACTCCCCCCAGATGACCTTCATGCAGTTCCTTCAGAACTCTCTCCCTTAATTTAGGAGGAATAATCACCCTTGTTCCATACATCAATGTTCCTTGACAGACGGACAGCTGTTCTCGTCTGGCTGAGAATGCTGGTAACAGTGGGTCGCCATGTGCTGGCCATCCCTTCACTGTCAAATCGTAGACCCGAGACAGTGTCGGGTCGTTTCGGGTCTCTCTCTCAATACTCGCATTGGTGACTGGTAAGCATTCGATGATGGTCGAGTGAAATATCTCGACAGGGTCAACTGCCGGTGCCTCTTCCGCTGTAGGTAGTGGCAGGCGCGACAGCCCATCAGCATTACCATGTTGCTTTGTACCTTTGAATTCGATATCATATTGATGTGCCCCTAGGAAAAGGGACCATCTCTGAAGCCTCTGCGCCGTCATAACCGGAACACCCTTCTTAGGGTTAAAAATGGAAACCAACGGCTGGTGATCTGTCAGCAGCGTAAACTTTTGGCCTTGCAGGTAATGGTTAAATTTCTTAACTCCCCACACGAGGCTGAGAGCCTCCCTATCTATCTGAGCATAGTTGCGCTCTGCGGAGGTCAATGATCTGGATGCGAACACGACTGGCCTTTCCAAGCCATTTGGCAACTTATGTGAGAGCACTGCCCTGATACCATATGGAGAAGCATCACAAGCTAAGCGAATAGGCAGCATTGGGTTAAAGTGAGCCAACACTTCCTTAGAGGTGATCAGTGCCTTGCTTTTTTGAAAAGCCCGCTTACAATCCTCGCTCCACTTCCATGGTACTCCCATTTGCAAAAGAGTGTTCAGCGGGTGTAACACCGTGGATAAATTTGGAAGAAACTTGTGGTAATAGTTAACCAACCCAAGGAACGACCTCAACTGGGATACATTTTCCGGAGCGGGAGCTTTCACAACAGCTTCGATCTTGTCAGGTGACTTATGGAGCCCCTCCTGGTCAATGACGTGGCCGCAGTACGAGATTCGCTTTTGAAAGAACTCACATTTCTGGCGATTAACTCTGAGTCCATATTCTTTCAATCTGGTGAGCACCTGCTCCAAATTCGCGAGGTGCTCCTCATCATCATCTCCTGTAATCAGAATGTCGTCCAGGTAGCATTGTGTGCCTGGAATTCCCTGCAATACCTGCTCCATGGCCCTTTGCCAAATCGCTGGAGCCGATGCCACTCCAAAAACCAGTCTATTATACCGATATAAGCCCTTATGTGTGTTGATCGTGAGATACTGGCGTGACGCTTCATCAACTTCCATCTGTAGGTACGCCTGCGCCAGGTCTATCTTGGTGAAGTGTTTCCCGCCAGACAGCGAAGCGAAGATATCTTCAATCCGCGGAAGCGGATATTGCACCGTGTGAAGAACTGGATTAACAGTGATCTTGAAATCGCCACAGATGCGAACCTTCCCAGGTTCCCCCGGCTTGTTGCTCAACGAACGCTTCATGACGGGAACAATGGGTGTGGCCCATTCGCTCCAGTCCACCTTTGACAGTACTCCTGAACGTTCTAGCCCTTCCAGCTCTGCTTCCACAGCAGGTCGTATCGCATAAGGTACCGGTCTGGCTTTGAAAAATTTTGGGTTTGCATGTTCTTCAACCTTGATGTTTGCCGTAATTCCTTTCAGTGTTCCCAGTCCCTGTTGGAACACCTCCTTAGCATCGTCCAATATTTTGGACAGCCGTTTAGGTTTGATGTCGTCCTCTTTACAGGAATCTACAGTTAGCGCTTGTATGGAATGCCAGTCCACATTTATTCTCCGGATCCATTCCTGTCCCAGTAGTGGCGGACCTCCATCAGGTAACACATACAAGTCCATTTCCTGACTTTCTTTACCATTGTAGACCACATTTACCTTTATCTTTCCGATGGGGTATACTCTTTGCCCAGTGTATGTTTTCAATACAATCTCCGTATCCCTCAGGGGAATGTGTGAGAATAACCTTTTGTAATCTTGCTTATTCATGACCGTCAATGCCGATCCAGTGTCCAATTCCATCTTCACTTGGACTCCTGCTATCCGAAGCATGACCCAGATAGTTTGGTGGTCCGCTGTGTTACCCACATTATGTATTTTTAGACAACCCAGTTCCTTACTGCTGGAGTCTGAATCCATCTTCTGTTCATCCGAACTGTTCTCTGTCACCTTGTGTACTTTTTTGTACTTCTCCTGCGGCGACTTTTTGCTGCTGGTCTTCTTTCCTGACCGGCATACTCTCGCTATGTGACCAAGTTTGCCACATTGCCTGCATTCTTTATCTTTGAACCAGCACTGGTTCTGGTCATGCGTTGTCCTTCCGCAACGATAGCACTTTACTGCGCCCAATGCCATTTCATTGGTGCTGAATTCCAATGGCCTTTGCTGCATTTCTGCAGTGCCTCGTGCTGCTGCCTCGTGCGATGCTGCAATGCTGAAAGCTTTGTCCAGCGTAAGATCCTTTTCCTCTAGCAGTCGCTTCTGGGTTCCTTCCCTTAGGAGCCCACACACAAACTTATCTCTCAGTGCGTCTGCTAGTCCTGTACCAAACTGACAGTACTTTGATAACTTGCGCAGTTCGATTAAGAATTCAGCGTTGCTTTCCTCTTTAAGTTTAATTCTTTTGTAGAATTTAAATCGTTCCGCTATCAGCAGTGGCGTGGGGTTTAAATGCTCCTGCAGGATAGTAACAATATCCGCGAAACTCTTTCCTACCGGTTTATCTGGTGTTACAAGGTTCCTTAATAACCCGTACGTCTTCGCACCCATTGAGTTTAATAGGGTTAGTGCTTTCTTATCCACCGGTACCTCATTCGCTGTACAGTAAACTTCAACGCGTTCCACATAAGTGGCCCAATCTTCCACATCGCTATCAAAAGCAGTGATGTTACCTGTTTTTGGCATCCTTGTTGAGTTTCCTTTCCTTCGGATTATGATTATTATTTTATTTTATTTTTCAAAATGGCGGCTTCCCGCGCTTGGCGGCTTTTCCCGCGCTTGTCTTCTTCCCCCGCCGACTAAAAATGGCGCTTACTGCGCTGTTGCCGTTCTTGCCTCCCAGCGGTCCTTTATTTTCCCCGACGCTGCTGCTCTTGTTCCCGCCGCTCCCGCGGTCCTTGTGGACATAAACGCTTTTCTGGCTGCTGCGCGTCGCTGCCCCGATTGCAGTCTGGCCCCTGACACCGGCTGCGGTCGTGTTCTCCGCCCTTTTCGTCGTTTCCCTCCCCTTCTCTTACTGACAACTCGGCCGACATCCCCCCCGTGCCGCTCGATCGGGCTTACCCGCCGCTGTCGTCGAAGGGATGTTCACTGATGTTAGACTTCGTGGCCAGAACCCAACCCGGGTTCCCGATTGCCTCCCGTGCTATGCAGTGCCCAGCAGGATGTTGAGGGTGGATGTCCTTGTTCGACGCCCGTTTCAGAGGTGAAGCTTCCTTTGATGCAACTGCCGCTAGGTAAGATCAGACTCGTCGCCACTGTTGAGTCTGTGCTTTCAAATGTAGTTATGCTGAATAACTGGACAGACTACAGAAATACTTAAACAGGTCTTTAGTAACTGAGGGTCAGGGCTGAACTGGAATACACTTTGCTCCACAGGGTTTATATACCGGTGTGGTCACCACCGGTACTACAATGTACAGGAGCCATCAAAAAGTAGTCCATCACCTTAAGGTATCCTCTTAAGGTGGTACAGGTTACATACACTACAGGAACGGATTTATGCTCACCCTAAAACATTCATGATACAAAAGACGATTTGAGATGTCCATTGTATCACAGGGGGAACTGTAGGATTCGCAAAAATCCAGGAAAATACAGTCTACATTGTAAAACCCCTGAAATGGCCACATTTTATGAACACAAGATGGAGTTGGCAGATCACATGACTCATTTCAGAAGGACATACCACTGCAGTGTCTTAAAGAAACCTGAGTCACCACCGATTAGAAGATTCCAGAACTGACTGCGATTTATATGGTAAAAAAATGGTTACAGTAGTAACGAAGTCAAAACAAAAGTATTTACACCTCAAGGTGTGTTAATTGCTAGCAAAATGCAAACCCATCTCTGAAATCGCAGAGCACAGACAAAACCTATTATCTGTACCAAACTCAGAGGGACACAGGACAGATCCCATTAGTTTCATTTACAAGACATTAAAATAAAGTACCCACTTTTGTCAAAGCAGCCTGCCCATTACTTTAACAAAAGAAAACCCCTGATTTGGCGCCAAGATAAGGGCAAGAAAACAGTATAACTGTTGGGGGAAAAGAGACATTAAAAAAACAGTTTCACACAGACACGAGGTCAAAGGCAGAGCAAGTGGAGAGGTTCGATTACGGCTCGAGGAGCACGGAGGGCCTACAAGTTCGAGCAGGAGAGCAGGTTCAGGAGCCGGTACCATAAGGAAGATTGGAGATCCCGGACGATACAGGAGCACCAAGGTCAAGGACAGTTTTAAAAACCCTGGTGAGCATAGAGGCCCAACTCCACCTAGCCGATCTAGTTGAGGTATATTGTAGAGACGGGAGGGTTTTTAATATTAAGGGCTTTGTAATTCGGGAGTGTTATTCATCCTTCGTTGTGCCGTGCGCTTTCTCCACCCCCGTTTTATTATATCGCTGATCTAGAATTGATGTATTATGATAGTCAAAGTAACTCTTGTGTGTTAAATTTTAGTTCCCATTGAGAGGCGTGTTCATGATTTTTGTCTGCATTGTTTCTTCATTCTCTATGTTTTATTCTCCTTAAAAATAAAGATACCTTTGATTTAAAACTTACCTTGTCTCACCTGATCCATTTGTCTTCCGAGTCACAAGTTGGGCCAACACATCAAGGTGGTCTGGCAATAAGCCCAGTGTCTAGAACCGGTGAGGGGGGGGAGCGCTTCGGAACCCTCACGAGCAGTGTGAAATCAAAAACCGATCTCGCACACCACAAGCTCGTTAAAACGACCCCTTACAAAATGATCCCACTGCACTATTTTGAAGAAGAGCAGGAGTTCGCCCCAGTGTCCTGGCCAATATTTATCCCCTCAATCAACAGCACTAAAACAGATTATCTGGTCATTATCACATTACTGTTTGTGGGATTTTGCTGTGTGCAAAAAATTACAGTCGTGTTTCCTTCAGTACAACAGCAAATACGCTTCAAAAAGTACTGTAAAGTGCGTTGAGGCCGTGAAAGGTGCTTTAGAAATGCAGGTTCTTTCTCTTTCATTAAGTGGTGCTGTACCTGTAAACGAGACAGAAGCTGAAACTTCTCAAATGGTAGGTATACCAGCAGGTTACCAACTCGGTGCAGGAATGTCAAAGGCCAATCGGTGACATCGCTATACCTCCCAGAATCCACTGTCCATTGGGCAAAGGCTTTTCTCTGGTCATCGGACAGTTTCCCAAAGATATGAGTAACCATGGACAATCTGGAATTAAGAAACATACAATTGTGAGTATTGAGGGTATTCCAATGCAGGGTGCCCTTGATACCAATCAGCAATTGGGCAACAATTTACAAAGCATGCATATTACCAAAACAAGGATTTGGCATAAATCCAGAGTGTAATTCTTTCTTAATTGACACTAAACTGGCCATTCAACACAAGAGGTCACAAAAGTTGCTGGTGCTGGATGTGGCAGGAAGTGCTTGGAGTTTGGGTTGAGGCACCATCATGGGATAGTATAAAGCACCTTCGCCTCATGTACTGATATGAAGATTAGCGATGTCACCTCCGTGAACCTGACGACAGGGTTGGCCCATGATTTTCATGGGTCCCTGTGTTCGTCTCCCTAAACTGGAGCTCATCCAAAACTCTGCTGCCCGTATCCTAACTTGCACCAAATCCCGTTCATCCATCGCTGACCTACATTGGCTCCCAGTCCGTCAATGCCTCGATTTTAAAATTCTCATCCTCGTTTTCAAATTCCCTCCACGGCCTCGCACCCCCTCCCTAGCTCTGTAATCTCCTCCAGCCCTACAACCCTCCGAGATCTCTGCGCTCCTCCAATTCTGGCCTCTTGCTCATCCCCGATTTTCATCGCTCCACCATTGGCGGCCGTGCCTTCAGCTGCCTGATCTAGAATTCCCTCCCTAAACCTCTCCGAACCTTTGACAAAGTCCTGTCCCAACATCTCATGTGGCACGGTGTCAAATTTTGTTTGATTACTCTCCTGTGAAGTGCTTTGGGATGTTTTACTACGTTAAAGCGCTATATAAATGCGAGTTTGTTGCTGCTCTTCTTCCACTGAAATACATGCCTCTTCCAGTGGCCTTCTAAATTGGTCAGCAGGCTTGCATCGTGACACGAAGCAGCACTGATCTAGATCCCATCAATTCTAAGCCCAGCCACATCCATTTTTTTTTTACCCCCAAGCAGCGCAGGATCACCAGAATGATACTGGGGCTTATAGGGTTAAATTATGAGGACAGTTTGCATAGACTAGGCTTGTATTCCCTTGAGTATAAACAATTCAGGGGTGATCTAATTGAAATGTTTAAAATGATTAAAGACTTTGATTGGGTAGATAGAGAGAAACTATTTCCTCTGGTGGGGGGAGTCCAGAACAAGGGGGCATAGCCTTAAAATTAGAGCCAGGCCGTTCAGGAATGAAATCAGGAAGCACTCTTTCTGCACAAAGGGTGATGGAACCCTGGAACTCTCTCCCCCAAAAGGCTGTGGGTGCTGGGGGCTAATTGGAGCTTTCAAGACTGAGGTGGATTGATTGTTGTTGGGTAAGGGTATCAAGGGATATGGAGCATAGGCGGGTAAATGGAGTTGAGATACAGATCAGCCCTGATCTAACTGAATGGTGGAACAGGACTGAGGGGCTGAATGGCCTCCTCCTGTTCCAATGTTCCAGGTCTGCCACATCGCGTGTGGAAGAGCCGGTCTAGACTTTCTGGGCTTACGAATTTAGCATGACGTGACAAAAACATGACAACAGGAAGTAATCTTTGTAGACCGGAAGTGGCAGCTGATAAGACTTTTAATAAATTACAGATGATCACAAAAATTTCAACAAAAACAGATTGGAATTTTTTGTTTTTAAAAAATAGGAATTTCCAGTCTAGCTATTTTCCAGTTTTGATTCTAGCAGATACGTGGAGGAATTGCTCTGGTCACAATGCGTGAGCATGTCATTGAACATTTTCCCAGTTAGAACTTTGTGAACGCATTTATGCTGTTGTTACACAAGAGGAACAGAGCAAATTTCCTACAACTCGAAGATGCGTGGTAATTACAGCCCGACTGAAATTGACCCAAAATTCCTGAGAGTTTCATTTGCAGTTTAAAAAAAAGTGTGAACAAAAAAAAGCAGCCCAGAATAATCACAGACTCTGGATAAAATTACAGTCTACTCCCTGATCGTTTGTTGCACTTAAAAAAAAATGGAATAATCCCATAACTTGAATTAAATAACATAGCAAAGTGGGTATTCAGTGCTTTAAAAAAAAAAGCAGACTTATCAGGTCATTTGAATTTGGAAGAGAGAGTACGCCATGTTATAATGGAGGAGTCTAACACGTAAACTGTAAGTGATGGTCCCTACAAATGGAAATGAATGTTGTGTGACGGAGAGGGAAAAGGAGTAAAATAATCAAACAAGGGAGTTAACTAAAGATCTTTAATATTGAAGGTATGTGTGACGCACACTTGCTCCTTGTCCAAGATCGCTGGAAAAGCCCGGATCTCAGATGTTGACAGGTGAGGTAGAAAGTGAACAAACTCCAGAATCATATTTGGGTCGACAACCAGGATTCTATTGAAGACCGATGCCATGACACTCTTCAAATCATCCCGAATCTGAAATTAAAACCAGAATTCTTAAACCAGAAATCGCTGCTTCAGGATCAAACTTATTTCCAAATGAAAACCAATATTTATTTAATGTATAACATTTTTAATTTTTAGATGTGAGTGTTTAAGATTCCCTTGTGTGATTTTATTAATAGGGCTCCTTCACCCACCGGGATAACTCCACCTTCAAATAGTGTTTCCTGGTCTTCCTTGAAAGGCAAGTTTGCAATAGGCAATATAAAAATAGTTGACACAAATGGATCAGCAGTCAGCTGTTACCATTGAGTAGGTGGATCCGCTGGGACGGGTGGGGGTGGGGCAGTCTTGTGCAATTGAACCGAGGGAGTGCTGCACTGTCGGAGGTGCCGCCTTTCGGATGAGACGTTAAACCGAGGCCCCGTCTGCTCTCTCAGGTGGATGTAAAAGATCCCATGGCAATATTTCGAAGAAGAGCAGGGGAGCTCTCCCCGGTGTCCTGGCCAATATTTATCCCTCAACCAACACCTACAACAGATGATCTGGTCATTATCACATTGCTGTTTGTGGGAGCTTGCTGTGCACAAATTGGCTGCCACGTTTCCTACATTACAACAGTGACTACACTTCACTATTGGCTGTCAAGCGCTTCAGGACGTCCTGAAGTTGTGAAAGAGGTTATAGAAGTGCAAGTCTTTTTTTAGTATCATGTTGCCTTTTTGGCTAGAAGCAGTGTGGCACAATGGGGCCTAAAGAGACAAAACACTAAATATGTACATAAAGTGGATAAAAGAAGTATTCATTCATTCTATGATTCCGTTTAGCAGTGAGATTGCAGTCAGACTGTTTTCTAGTTAATAGAATGTCTCGCTGTTTAATACTAAATGGCATCAGCCTGTTTACCTGCAGACCATTCCAGTTTGTGTTTAGGAGCTGTAGCAGTTGTTTTGCAGTTTGAATGTCGATTGCAAACAGCACCACTCGAAGATCGACTGCAGAAAGTTTCAGGTACTCCTGTTTTTCGAAAGAGAGGAAGAAAGAGATTTCTGAGGAAAAACACTTACTGAAACAAATTTCTGCAGAGTTACTAGCTGGTTAAGAGCAGACAATTGTCTCTCCTCAGATATTCTATCCAAGGTTTTAGTTTCGCCCGGGCTGTATTAGTGTGTACCACAGAGCCTTGCGAGCTATATGTAAAGGTTAAATCAATGCCCCCACTAAATTTTCACAAATGTTAAGTTAGCGATACAAACAGATCTTGACTTTTAATTGAAAGTTTTAAAATTCTCATCCTTGTTTTCAAATCCCTCCATGGCCTCGCCCCTCCCTATCTCTGTAACCTCCGCCAGCCCCACAACCCTCCGAGATCTCTGCGTTCCTCCAATTCTGGCCTCTTGCGCATCCCCGATTTTCATCGCTTCACCATTGGCAGCCACGCTTTCAGCTGCCCTAAGCTCTGGAAATCACTCTCTAAACCTCTCTGCCTCTCTCTCCTCCTTTAAGATGCTCCTTAAAAACTACCTCTTTGACTAAGCTTTTGGTCATCTGGCCTGAAATCTCCTTTTGTGGCTCAGTGTCAAAAATGTTTTTATTGATATTTTATTTCTCCTGTGAAGCGCCTTTGGATATTGTTGGGGGAGATGGCTCATCGGGGGAAGGCAGCAGCAGCCAACTTCCTGGCACCATGGATGGTCCTGCTGCACAGGACGGGAGGAAAAAGAGCAGGAGAGCTATAGTGATAGGGGATTCTATTGTAAGGGGAATAGATCAGCGTTTCTGCGGCCGCAAACGAGACTCCAGGATGGTATGTTGCCTCCCTGGTGCAAGGATGTCTCGGGGCGGCTGCAGGGCATTCTGGAGGGGGAGGGTGAAAAGCCAGTGGTGCATATAGGTACCAACGATACAGGTAAAAAATAGGATGAGGTCCTAAAAGTTGAATATAGGGAGTTGGGTAAATTAAAAAATAGGACCTCAAAGGTAGTAATCTCAGGATTGCAACCAGTGCCACGTGCTAGTCAGAGTAGAAATAGAAGAATATTTCAGATGAATACGTGGCTGGAGGAATGGTGCAAGGGGGAGGGATTCAAATTCCTGGGACATTGGAACCAGTACAAACTGGACGGTTTGCACCTGGGCGGGACCGGGACTGATGTCCTAGGGGGAGTGTTTGCTAGTGCTGTTGGGGAGGGTTTAAACTAAAATGGCAGGGGGTTGGGAACCTGTGCAGGGAGTCAGAGGAAAGGGAAGCAAGGATAGAAACAAAAGACAGGAAGGAGAAAAGGGGTATTCAATATTCAGGAAGGACAGACAAAAAGGAAAAGGCGGTGGGGTAGCATTGCTGGTTAAAGAGATTAACACAATAGTAAGGAAGGATATTAGCTCTGATGATGTGGAATCTGTATGGGCAGAGCTGAGAAATACCAAGGGGCAGAAAACATTAGTGGGAGTTGTATACAGTCCCCCAAACAGTAATGCTGAGGTTGGGGATGGCATTAAATGGGAAATTAGAGACGCGTGCTATAAGGGCACAGCAGTTATCATGGGTGATTTTAATCTGCATACAGATTGGGCTAACCAAATTAGTAACAATACTGTGAAGGAGGAATTCCTAGAGTGTATACGGGATGGTTTCCTGGACCAATATGTCGAAGAACCAACTGGAGATCAGGCCATCTTAGACTGGGCATTATGTAATGAGAAAGGATTAATTAGCAATCTTGTTGTGCGAGACCCCTTGGGGAGGAGTGATCATAATATTATAGAATTCTTCATTAAGATGGAGAGTGATGTAGTTGACTCAGAGGCTAGGATCCTGAATTTAAATAAAGGATACTACGATGGTATGAGGCGCGAGTTGGCTAGAATGGATTGGGGAACGTTACTTAAAGGGTTGACGGTGGATAGGCAATGGCAAACATTCAAAGATCGCATGGATGAACTACAGAATTTGTTCATCCCTGTTTGGCATAAAAATAAAACAAAAAAGGTGACTCAACCGTGGCTAACAAGGGAAATTAGGGATAGCATAAGATCCAACGAGAGGACATATAATTTGGCCAGAAAAAGCAGCAAACCTGAGGATTCTTCTGTGTGTCGCTGCACAGTTTAAGTGTGCACTTCAGTCTTGGCTTCTGTGTTGTTTTGTGGGGGGGGGGGGGGGGGTGTGATTGCACCAGACTGATACCTGGGATGGCAGGAATGACGTATGAGGAGAGATTGGGTCGATTGGGCTTGTATTCGCTAGAGTTTAGAAGAATGAGAGGGGATTTCATTGAAACTTATAATATTCTAACATGACTAGACAGACTAGATGCAGGAAGGATGTTCCCAATGGCGGGGGAGTCCAGAACCAGGGGTCACAGTCTAAGGATAAGGGGTAAGCCATTTAGGACTGAGATGAGGAGGAATTTCTTCATCCAGAGAGAGTGGTGAACCTGTGGAATTCTCTACCACAGAAGGCAGTGGAGGCCAATTCATTAAATATATTCAAGGAGTTAGATATATTTCTTAAGGCTAAAGGGATCAAGGGATATGGGGAGAAAGCAGGGACAGGGTACTGAATTTGGATGATCAGCCATGATCTCATTAAATGGCAGAACAGGCTCGAGGGGCCGAATGGCCTACTCCTGCTCCTATCTTCTATGTTTCTATGTTTGGGACGTTTTGCTATAAATAAATATAAGGGCAAATAGAAATGAGGTGCGTGGACTTCAAGGGCTGGATTGGAAAGGCCCAGGGGCCACAGTTCGGACTGTCCCGCTCCATGGTATCCCTTGTATAGGGAGCGATTGATCCAAGTACAGACTGGTGATTAGGAACCCTACTGACCGACAGTGCACACCAGAAGCTCAGAGGCATGCTGCCCGCCATATTCCACTGGTAAGTGAAGCTCCCTGGCCTCAGGATGTACCCTCTGACCTCAGGATTTA
Source organism: Somniosus microcephalus (assembly GCF_052327205.1). Lineage (NCBI taxonomy): Eukaryota > Metazoa > Chordata > Chondrichthyes > Squaliformes > Somniosidae > Somniosus > Somniosus microcephalus. The sequence goes on along the minus strand of NC_141013.1, from coordinate 4,486,831 downwards.
CTCAATTGCCCATGTACTGTATACACTGAGTAAACTCAACAGGTCAGACATATTTGTGTCCATGTGGCTCACTTATGTCTCTTCTGCGCTTTAACAGGAGTCCTAACTGACCCGATGCCTTTAGTAAGCAATTGCGCTGCTTGGTCTGGGATTTCCATAGAATTTACAGCACAGAATTCACTAGATTGATCCCTGGGATGAGAGGGTTGTCCTATGAGGAGAGATTGAGTCGATTCGGCCTATATCTCTGGAGTTTAGAAGAATGAGAGGTGATCTTACTGAAACATACAAGATTCTGAGGGGGATTGACAGGGTAGATGCCGAGAGGTTGTTACCCCCTGGCTAGAGTGTCTAGAGCTAGGGGCATAGTCTCAGGATAAGGGGTCGGCCTTTTAAGAGTGAGATGAGGGGGAATTTCTTCACTCAGAGGGTTGTGAATCTTTGGAATTCTCTACCCCAGAGGGCTGTGGATGCTGAGTCATTGAGTATATTCAAGGGTGAGATGGATAGATTTTTGGACTCATGGGGAATCAAGGGAAGTGGGGATCGGGCGGGAAAGTGAAGCTGAGGTCAAAGATCACCATGAACTTACTGAATGGTGCAGCAGGCTCAAGGGGCCGAATGGCCTACTCCTGCTCCTAATTCTTACGTTTTTATGTTCTTAGAAACAGGCCCAACTGGTCTGTGCCGGTTTATATGCTCCACATGAGCCTCATCTCATCCTATCAGCATATCCTTCTATTTCTTTCTCCCTCATGTGCTTATCTAGCTTCCCCTTCATCTATACCTCTAAATGCGAGACTCCCTCTTTAATGTGTACAGAAATGCTACCAGCATGGAAAGGGTTGTGTATATTTGTTTAATACTGATACGATACCTTTACTAGGTCCACACCCGACGATCCTCCTCCCTTCTGCACCAAGTCCAATAGGACAGACTAAGGAAAAAAAGGATGCAGTAAAAGATGGTTGAGGGTTAAATAACGGAGTGTCTATTGACACCACTGTGTCGGCCAATGAGACGAAGTGGGACTTACAGCAGGACTCACAGCAAACAGTCTATTTTACAGCAAACAAAGTCTATTTACTCAGTGAACAGTCTGTTTAAACATCGCGCTACAGCAAACAGTCTACAGAGTCTATTTAAAAAGAGAGTCACTACGAAGTACGGCAAACAGAACTCATGACCGAAACTGCAGCAAAGTCTCCCGATAGAAGCAGGATTATTTCTCCAGCAAAATGCAGTGAGTGGAGGATAGTTACATACAAATTCTGTGCGTAAAATCAATCCCAGTCACTTCCAGGCATGATTGCCGGGGAATTACCTAATCATCTTCATTCTGGCAGGGAATAGCGGTGTCACTATATGCAGCCGATAAATATTGGCCAAGACACCAGGGAGGACTCTTCTGCTCTTTTTCAAATAGTACCATGGGATCTTTTACATCCACCTGAGGGGGCAGACGGGGCCTCGGTTTATCATCTCATCTGAAAGACAGCACCTCCGACAGTGCAGCACTCCCTCGGTACTGCACTGGTGTGGAGTGTCAGCCTAGATTTTTGTCCTCAAGTCTCTGGAGTGGGGACTTGAACCCACAACCTTCTGATTCAGAGCCAAAGGTGCTACCCACTGAGCCATGGCCTAAATTCCTTAGTCTATTGTTTTAAAAGAGGCTCTAACCCAACAAAGGAATTACACTTAACTGCATTAGCACATTTACTTTAACTGGGTATGGGGTTCTTACATTATTAGATGAGCCCAGTTTCAAAGCACATGACCACAATTTGCCACAAAATGTTATAAAAAGGGAAATCTCACAGAATCTGTGAATATAATCTGTGACAGAAGGGCGTGTAGAGGAGTGTAACTTAGTTCCTATAAAGTACAATTATTATATGCCTTACCCCAAAACACTGGAGCAACTCTTTCTTGATTCTATAGCTGCCCTCATTTTGCAGGTAGTTTATAACAGTGTGCAGGACACTACTTCTGGCATTCTGAATGACTTGCAGGATTGAGATTCGGTTATCTTCTAAGACCATTAAGACCATGATGATCTTATTTATTGCTTCTGTAAGGCCTGTTGTTAGGTCCTCAATAGCTGTGCTATGTAACATCAGACCGATGTTTTCCAAACCACATATAATTAGAGGAGGAATATCTCCTAACCGGAACTGTTTGAGCGGGCAGGTTTCTGATGCGGCCAAGCTGCATGTCCACTGGAGTTGTGAGATGACATCCTGCACTGGGCACACCTTGATATCTGTAGAATTGGTAGAGTTACTGATTGACATGCAGTCTGCTGCAACCCAAGTGTTCTCTGGATCGTTGGTCAATGCATGAAGCACGCCAGGATCTTGGCAGACGAATTTATTGAAATTGCTCTGATCGTAATCAAAGCAGAGCGCCACGGTGGTTGAATCCACTGGTAGCTCCGTCCAGGAGTTGTAAATGCACGTGGTGGCGGGATTTATTCCATCTGCTTCAGCGTGGGAGCAGTAGGCGGAGAACCAGGTACTACTTTTGTTGCTGAGCAACCCCCACAATAGTGTTGAATTGTCGCATGCAGCTTGTACAAAATTGTCCAGGTCATATTGACTACAAAATTCAACAGCGGCAGAGTCTATAGAGGAGAGATCTGCCCACTCTTCATATCTGCAGGTTCTGTTCTTACCATTTGCGTGAGGATTGTCCTGGATGTTACAGTGAGATTTTAACCACACGTTTTCAGGATACAGCAACAGCTCGCTAATCAGTGCCTCGACCTGACAAACGAATCGAGTAAAATTTGCCCGATCATGCCTCCAACACAAGTCTACTAGAGAAGGATCGACTGACCCTTCTGTCCACTGGCTGTATTGACAGTGTGTGGCCACGTCAGTACTGTTATTCTCCAAGATGAAAGGACTATCGCAGAAGTCAATCAGCCAAAGATTGTACTCGTTCTTCAGTAACTCCTGAAGAATGGCCAGGTTCTTGCAGACCTTGATGTTGAACTGCTCACTGTCACTATTGAAACACACCGCAACCACAGTGCTGTCCACCACAGCAGGGTGTGTCCATGTTTCATAATGGCAAAGATTTCCCACAGCAGTCATGAGATCCCCTTGAGTGGTTGGGTTGGCAGTGGACCCCAGAGGCATGTTGTCACTGCTCTCCTCTGGAATTACAGTGGAGACCACCGTGGAACTCAAAGTGTCGGCGCAAAAATTATTCAACCAGGAGTTGTCTGGATTATTCAGCAGGCTCCCCAAGAGTGATGCAGAGGTGCAGACTGTCTGGTTAAAAGCAGCTTGATCAGCCTCCTTGCAGAACACAACCATACCGGAGGCTACAGAAAGAGCATCCAGCCATTCTTCATAGTTGCAACTGTCCTCAGTATTGCAGGCAGATGGTAGCCAAGCATTGGCAGGATCCTGCTTCAGTTTATTAAGGAGAATCCCATCGTCGCAAACAGATTTATTGAAGTTTGTTTGATCACTATTCCAACACAACGCAACTATAGAAGGATCTACCGGCTCCTCTTCCCACTTGCTGTACCTGCAGAATTCGCTGCTGGCGTTCAAGATGGTGGAATTATTGCAAAAGTCCGCCAGCCAGAAATTGCTCTTTATCAGCTGCTCAAGTGCGGAGACGTCATTACAGATCACGCTGGTGAAATGGTCCCCATCATGACTGGCACAGAATGCGATCACAGTATCATTTACCGAGGAGAAGTCTGTCCACTCTTCATAATGGCAGTGGATGTCCACTCCTTTCACTGGAGGTGCGATGGTGGCTGGACTGAGAGTGGAGCCACCATGTGTGCTGTCACTGACTACATCGGTCATGAGAGTAGGGGTCAGCATAGTACCGGAATAGCTGGTGCAGAAGGCCTCCAGCCAGAAGTGAGCTGGGTTTTTCATTATGGTCTCCAGCAGTGAAGTATTGGTGCAGAAAGTCTTTCTAAAACCAACTTGGTCGAAAACAGAACAGAAACCAAAATCCGTAGAGTTGAAAAAATCTGCAACAACCCAAGTATCATAGTTACACGTCTGGTCATCAAATTGTCGGGCATCATTTGAAGGGGTATCAACTTTTGCTTTTGGGCTTGTGTTCTCACAGTAATCGACGTACAAGTTTAATCCTTTAGCCAGGTATGTGAATATGAAGTTAATTTTAGTGCAAACTTTATCGAGCAGTGGACCTGTCCCATTTCTCGCTAAGCCTCCTACGATACCGCAAAACACAGGCAGCCACGCCAGGTTGAATTGCTGCTGAAAGCCTTTGTTGCAAAAGGTTCTGTTAAGCAAAAGCAAAACGTGTCGATTGCAGCTCATGGGGAGTTCGGCAAAAACCCGGAAAACTTTAGCAGTCCTGTAAAGTTCAGTGGGAGACTGGTCACTGAAGATTTGCCCAATGTCCAGTGTAACAGCTTCAAAATTCCAGGTCAGGTTGTGAAGACGGCCCCTGTGTAGCACAAATTAAATATTTTTCAATAAACTGTGCATTCCAGAAGTGTCATCTGATCGTTTACAGATGCCAAACTGTGAACCCCGGAGATCTTGTTCTCATCACTTGTGTGATTGTAATCTAAGAATGAAAGAACTTGCATTTATATAGTGCGTTTCATGACCTCAGGACATCCCAAAAGCACTTTATAACCAATGAAGCACTTTTGAAGTAGTCACTGTTGTAATGTAGGAAACGCGACAGCCAATTTGCGCACAGCAGGATCCCACAAACAGAAATGTGATAATGACCAGATAATCTGTTTTAGTGATGTTGATTGAGGGATAAATATTGGCCCCAGGACACTGGGGAGAACTCCCCTGTTCTCCTTCGAAATAGTACCATGGGATCTTTTACGTCCACCTGAGAGAGCATCCGAAAGACGACACCTCCGACAGTGCAGCACTCCCTCAGTACTGCACTGGAGTGTCAGCCTAGATTTTTGTGCTCAAGTCTCTGGAGTGGGACTTGAACCTACAACCTCTGACTCAGAGGCAAGAATGCTACCCACTGAGCCACGACTAACATCACAAGGATACAATACGACTGAGCAGGCTGGATAAATACTTGAAGGCGGAAAATTTGCAGGGCTTTGGGGAAAGAGCAGGGGAGTGGGACTAATTGGAGAGCTGTTTCAAAGAGCCGGCACAGGCACGATGGGCCGAATGGCCTCCTTCTGTGCTGTAAGATTCTATGTGGAAGAACCTGAAAAGAGCAGGGAGTTGTCCTGTGTTGTGATCCTGGCTAATATTCCTCCCTCAAACAACACAACCAAAAAACATAAACAGTTCATTCACCTCAGTGCTGGTTGTGGAATCTCTCTGTGCACAAAATGTCTGTTGCTTTTACTAATAACAGTAACTGCACGATGCCAAGTGCTTTGGGATGTTTCTGAAATGTGATCAAGTGCATTATAAGTACAAGATTGTTTGTTCTTTATTTAATCAGAACCAAGCAAAGTCTCGCCTGCTACTCAACACCCTGACCCTTGTTCAACAAAGACATTGGGGAATTCGCATTCTGATTACAACCATGCACATCCTTCTCATTCATTTTTCTGTTTGATGCAATCATGCAACACTATCTTCAGTAACTCATCCACCTCACGCACACAGATCACACGATGCAAGGAGAATAATGGGACTGAGCTACAAAACTGTAACCTGACTGCTAGGTTTGACCAGTGTCACAACCTGTAAGAGTGAAACTCGATCAGTTGCTGATCATTAGATTGTAGCTTCAATCTCACACCCTGGTATTTTTTAAATAATATTCAAATGGTTTATATTTTCAGGGATTTGCTCACTGACACAAAAAATTGTGCATTTCCCCCCCACCCCCAGCCCCTCCAATCCTCGCTTACCCATTACTATAACCAGCAAACATTGAAAAGCGCCTGGGATCTGGGGCGGTGGGATGGATCGCAGGAGTGGCCAAATTAATGTGGATCTGTACCCCAGGACGGACAGTGTTTACTGTGGGTCTGTACCCCAGTACGGACAGTGTTTACTGTGGATCTGTAACCCAGTACGGACAGTGTTTACTGTGGGTCTGTACCCCAGTACGGACAGTGTTTACTGTGGGTCTGTAACCCAGGACGGACAGTGTTTACTGTGGGTCTGTACCCCAGTACGGACAGTGTTTACTGTGGATCTGTAACCCAGTACGGACAGTGTTTACTGTGGGTCTGTACCCCAGTATGGACAGTGTTTACTGTGGGTCTGTACCCCAGTACGGACAGTGTTTACTGTGGGTCTGTACCCCAGTACGGACAGTGTTTACTGTGGATCTGTACCCCAGTACGGACAGTGTTTACTGTGGGTCTGTACCCCAGTATGGATAGTGTTTACTGTGGGTCTGTACCCCAGTACGGACAGTGTTTACTGTGGGTCTGTACCCCAGTACGGACCGTGTTTACTGTGGATCTGTACCCCAGTACGGACCGTGTTTACTGTGGGTCTGTACCCCAGTACGGACAGTGTTTACTGTGGGTCTGTACCCCAGTATGGATAGTGTTTACTGTGGGTCTGTACCCCAGTACGGACAGTGTTTACTGCGGATCTGTACCCCAGTATGGAAAGAAGGGAAGGAAATTGAAAAGGAAGGTTTTCAGATAAAGGGTAATATTATATCATGAGGGGAAAGGTGGGAGGAGGTGATATTTATATTTTTATTTATTTATATATATATTTAAAAACACACAATGTGCGAGGAATTGGACACCTCTTGCACTCCAAGGTTCAAACAAATAATGCAGACTGCTCTGTAACTTACCAAATGAGGAGCTGGTTCAGATTCCCTGTAAAAACAGTGAATTAAGAGTTATACTAAACACAAAAAGTGGGCATAAGGAATCAAACTATAATGTGCTTCCACTTATATACAGTAACATTTCAACAAGGGTGCAGATCGGACAACGAGGAGGTTCGGGCAGAGGACAGAAGGAGTTGGTTGCCAAGTAGCCAAAGGAATATGAGGGAGGAGGTTCAACAGAAAGACCATTACAATGGAAGGAAGGCAGCAGAGGTAATGTTATAACGAGGGAAGGAATAACAGAAATAGTACTGGGGCAGATTAACAGTTCCTGCTGCTGGGCACAGCTCAGAGGGATATCCAACAGGTTAAAAAAAACTTACATTTCTACAGCACCTTTCACAACCTCACGACGTCCCAAAGTGCTTCACAGCCAATGAAGTACTTTTGAAGTGTAGTCAATGTTGTAATGTAAGAAACGTGACAGCCAATTTGCGCACAGCAAGCTCCCACAAACAGCAATAAGATAAATGACCAGATAATGTTTTTTTTTTTTTTTTAGTGATGTTGGTTGAGGGATAAATATTTGCCAAAACACCAGAGGGAACTCCCCTGCTCTTCTTCAAAATAGTGCCATGGGGTCTTTTACATCCACCTGAGAGCAGACAGGGCCTCTGTTTAACGTCTCATCCGAAAGAGGGCACCTCCGACAGTGCAGCGCTCCTCAGCACTGCACTGGGGGTGTCGGGTTGGATTATGGGCTCAAGTCTCTGGAGTGGGGGCTTGAACCCACAACCTTTTGACTCAGAGTCAAGAGTGCTACCCACTGAGCCACAGATAACAACTGTTAGAATTGCGCACTTGAAAGAGACCCACCCGATTTTCCACCCCTTGATTTATCAGGCAAAAAATAATCGTCAGGAAGTGCCATCAGTATGTGATCCTTCCCAGTTGACTTCTCTCTATCGGCTGCACCCAGTTTATCCAAAGCTGCCCTGTGTTATGACGAGTGAAGGGATGTAATAATGAAGGAGGAAATGTACAATAGCGATGACCGGGGTAACCCCTCCCTTTACTCTTCCACTACAATGCGCCTTAATCCCACCCTCAAAACAGCACGCCCGACTGGGCCACTGTCACATTTCCATTTCCTGCAATAGCCACCCTAGGGCTTTGTCCAACGCTGCCAACCAGTGGTGAATCATGCCTAATCCTGGGTACTTGTGCGCTGCAGACTCGGATCCTCTACAGACCAGGCCGAGACCGCTCAACCTCAACTTGTGTAGGTTCCCTGCAGCCAACAGAGGCAGAGGGGGAAGAACATCATCCCATTATGTCTCAGCCGGATTTTGAACCCAGGTTCCAGAGATGCAAGGCTCAACTCCCAGCTTGGGAGCCGAGTTAGCGTGTCTCATCTGGGTGGCAGTAGAGGAGCGACAATCGGATTCAGTGCCCCAGGGTTAATGAGGGAATGGATATTCAACTGTGGTCGCCACCCCTAGTCACTATTCTTCCTGGAAAGTGCATGTGTGTGTGGATATTGGGTGAGGGCATGATATTGGGCTCAGTTTGGTTGATGCCCATGTTGAAAAAAACCAACATTCACTGTCTGGCCTCACACATGAAGAATCCCAGGAGGAGGCAACACCTTCGGGAGGAGAGAAAATTGGCAGTAAAAAAATAAACGTAAAGTAATATAACGTGCCTCCTTACCTTGGGGACACTGTCCTTTTCCATTCAATTTAACTACATTGCTCGACAATAACATTTCCTCCAGGACAAAGCCTGTTGTCTTCAAAAGGATCTGTTTCGTAATGCGACAAAGGTAGGATTCAAACAATGAGAACACATTCTGACCAAAGAAAGACCAAACGGTCTTTAACCCATAGGAAAAGACCTGATGCACCTTCCCAATGAAACTCAACAGTAGATTTTGAACATTAAAGCCATCATTCCCTGTCATTGACCTATTTGCCCTCACTGTGGATGCAAGAACCATTCGGACATAATCACTGAGGGATCCGCTGTTCATAGTTGAAGCAACATAACAGGCTTCATCCTGCATGGACCTCACTAGAACTTTCCAGTTGACTCCCATTTGAATCAACAACTCTTCGACAAGTGCAAAGAAAGGTCCAGAGTCTTTGGTTTCCTGAAAAAGGTACAAAAGTAGCTGGGGCAGTTGTTGGAGCAGCCCTGAATTTGTCTCTCCAAACTGGCTACTATACAGAGCTTGTAAGATCATGTAATAAAATTCCCATTTGTTCTCTGGGGTGATGCTGGAAATTGCCATCCGGATGACCTCCAGTACAGCGGAATCTCCCTGGGATGTCTTAGCATGAAGATCAGGAGCCAAAAGCCTCCGCAGAGATCTGCTGAAACCATGGTTACTGGTGCGATTTACTTCAGGAGATAATTGGGGGCTGTTGTTCCTCTCAGTTTCTCTCTCTACCTCGGCTGGCGTCTCTGTGCTGGTGTGTTTCCCGAGTATAGTGTTCACAGATCGCGGCTTGGTTTGAGGAATTTGTGGTTTCTCAGCAAAAGACACTGAAGGAAAAATAATAAGAACACACTAACATTAGTTTTTGAAAACCTAAATTATTGGTTTTCGTTACACTTTCAATACATCTCTATACGGAGATGAATTTAAACCATATTCAATAGATACTATGTCCCTTCCCCTTGAGTATAGAAGATTAAGGAGTGATCTAATTGAGGTGATTAAAGGATTCGATAGGGTAGATAGGGAGAAACTATTTCCTCTGTTAGGGGGTGGACGTCCAGAACAAGGGGGCGTAACCTTAAAATTAGAGCTAGGCCGTTCAGCGGGTTAAGTCCTACTCCTGCTCCTATTTCTTGTGTTAAGATAATCAGTCATGATCTAATAGAATGGCAGAACAAGCTCGAGGGGCTGAATGGCCTCCTCCTGTTCTTATCTTCCTATTCATTTTTATCCCAGTGTCACAATGGCTTTTCCACTTGAATGGATAATTTTATTATTTTTGGAATTTTCTCCACTCTTCCGGTGAAGGTGGGCTGCAATCCCACCAGAATCCCTCAGATAACTCATCCAAGTGGCCAGTCTTCATGTACGAGCCTTGACAGCGAGTGTCCGCAAGATGTTCAACCATTGAGATCAACCCGGTCCAACTGAAAACGCAGGGGTTATGAGAGACTTGAGCAGAAAATCTAGGCTGACACTGCCAGTGCAGTACTGAGGGAGAGCTGCACTGTCAGAGGTGCCATCCTTCGGATGAGACATTACACCAAGGCCCCGTCTGCTCTCTCGGGTGGGCGTAAAAGATCCCAGGGCACTATTCGAAGAGCAGGGGAGGCCAATATTTATCCCTCAACCAACATCACTAAAAAGTAGATTATGTGGTTATCATCACATTGCTGTTTGTGGGAGCTTGCTGTGCACAAATTGGCTGCCGCGTTTCCCACATTACAGCAGTGACTACACTTCAAAAGTACTTCATTGGCTGTAAAGTGCTTTGGGATGTCCTGAGGTCGTGAAAGGTGCTGTAGAAATGCAAGTCTTTCTTTCTTTCTTTACCTGTTAATATACACAACAGGAGGAGACCAAGACCGGCAGTCTTCTTCATTATATTCTCCGACTTGTAACCTGTGCCTCCTGCTACTGTCATAGATGAGGCAGTAGTTCACGGGCTTGAGAAAGGCAGGAAACAATCATAAAACATTCTTTCAAACTTATTAAAAAATCTATTGCAGTAAAACGAATCTGAATATTCGGCCAGCATTTGGATCACATTTTTTCAATTCTCTACTCCAAATACAAAAAACATATAATCAAATAACAGAGTTCTCTCAATGTGGTATTGAACCACACAGGCCGGCAGGCCGCAGGTTTGGGCCCTAGTCTGTGCAGAGTAAATCAACTCAATGGCAATTGGGCTCTAGAATTGGCTTCAACACCCCTGGGAGTAGCGAAGGGAAAGCCCCAACCAGCTTTCCTGCTCTTCATCGCTATCCAGCAACTCCGGGGAGGAAGCGTGTGTGAGTGGATGGCAAGCGAGGCCAGATCAGTTTCAGTTGTGATGGGCCCCACAGTTAAAGAGCCTGTTGAGACTCACAGCCGAGGCCAACACATGAAGAATGGGTACACAAAGAGCTATACCCCAGTCAGAGTCAGGGCTCCAGGAGGGAAGAGGAGAAAATTGGCAAAAAATAATAAAATGGTATTTATTCTATTGTGTATCAACCGTATACTTACATCTCAAAAGGAAAATATATTGCACCACGTTCCAATTATTGGGACCACTATTTTTCCTTTGTGTCAGCCGTGGCCCAGTGGGTAACACGCTCACCTCCGAGTCAGAAGGTTGTGGGTTCAAGCCCCACTCCAGAGACTTGAACTCATAATCCAGGCTGACACTCCACTGCAGTACTGAGGGAGTGCCGCACTGTCGGAGGTGCCGTCTTTCGGATGAGACGTTAAACCGAGGTCCCATCTGCCTTCTCAGGTGGATGCAAAGATCCCATGGCACTATTTCAAAGAAGAGCAGGGGAGTCCTGGCCAATATTTATCCCTTGACTAACATCACTAATAACGGGATTAACTGGTCATTACCTCCTTGCTGTTTGCGAGACCTTGCTTTGTTTGGCGGCTGCGTTTCCTTCATTACAACAGTGACTACACTTTAAAAGTACTTCATTGGCTGTGAAGCACTTTGGGACGTCCCGAGGTCATGGAAGGGGCAAGTCTTTCTTTTTCGTTGTTACTTGTAGGACATAGTTAATGTTCTATGGGTTTTTAGAATTTATCCTTTATAACATACATTAATAATTAGAGATTTAGGTATAATGACGGAGGTTGAACAGTTTCCCGTTTGTTCTGTAAATTAGCTCCAGTCCAGATCCAAGGTCGTACCATCCTCTGTCGTCGAATTACAGTATGCAGACGACGTTTGGATTTTGGAGGTCGAACTCCAAACCATCGTCAACACCTTCACCGAAGCGTACAAGAGCATGGGCCTTACACTAAACATCTGTAAGACAAAAGTCCTCTACCAACCTGACCCGCCACACAGTACTGCCCCCTGATTATCAAAATCCACGACAAGGCCTCCTTCTGTGCTGTAACTTTCTATGATTCTATAAGATCATAGAATCATACAGCACAGCACAGAAAGAAGCCATTCGGCCCATTGTGCCTGTGCCATACATGTTACAAGTCAGAGCTGGAGCTAAGATTCCAGGGACATGTTCTAGAGGTACCAGTAAATCTGTCACCCACTGATACTCCAGTACTGTTCAACTGATAACCAGCATCTGTCCTTACCACAATAACCTCTGGCTGCACCTTACTACAATCAGTGCTTTCAAACTTGTTCTGTGTGGGGCTATTCCCTGCAAATACAGTCCTGGAGATCCTGGCCTAATCTCTGAACAAGAGTACCCAAAGGAATTCAGCGCTATCACTGCAGAAAATGATTATTTTAATTAATGTAACAGCAATGAAAATAACATGCTAGTAAGTCAACAAAGGGAGAAATAAAATAGGAGAGTGTGTACAAGTACATAACTCTGGAGACACTTTACTGGTGTACGTGTACCCTGCCCCAGATGGTCAGGAATCTGATGACTTTTAATCATAAGAAATAGGAGCAGGGATCATCAGAGACCGTGGCTTAACACCACCTGTATAGCCCTTAAAAAGAGAATATATGATCCATATCCCATATCTTGCAACCTCTTAGCCCCTTTCCAAACTCCCTTTGACTGTTTGGGTGGTAGATCAGATAAGCAGGTTTTCACAAGGCTGCTACTTGCTGTGTTGTTATGGGATCTGCAGTATAAAGTACAATGGAACACAAGCAGATTCGTTTCCAGGAAATGTCCTCGTCAGTTCAGTTCCCATCCACAACCAGCGGAATAACCGGAAAAGGCCCTTCTTAAATCAGATTAAAATTGCCCAAGTCTATCTTAGTCTACACACCGGATACAGGTAAATTTGTTACTGTGTTTAGATTTTGACACGCAAACTGATTCTTTTCCAGATAAATGTTCTCAGTAGAATATGCATTCTTCAGAAACTACTTGTAATCAGCTACTAAAATTACCGACATGGTATCTTGACAAGACAATAAATTAAGCATAGCATGTGCGTACATGCACGTTTTTGTGTATGTGCACGTGTGTGTCCACTGAGGCTGAACCAGACCACATTGGCATCCAATTTGACGCTGAGCTGAGCTGCCAACCCCCATATCTTCTCCTTCACCCCGACCGCCTACTTCCACCTCCGTAATATCGCCCGTCTCCGCCCCAGCTCATCTGCTGCGGACATCCTCACCCATGCCTTTGTTACCTCCAGATTCGACTGTTCCAACACTCTCCGGGCCGGCCTCATACCTTCCACCTTCCGTAAACTTCAGCTCATCCAAAACTCTGCTGCCCCGTGTCCTAACTCGCACCAAGTCCCGTTCACCCATCACCCCTGTGATCGCTGAGCTAAATTGCTGGTCTGGCAACGCCTCAATTTTAAAATCCCTCCATGGCCTTGCACTTCCCTATTTCTATAACCTCCTCCAGCCCTACAACCCTTCGAGATCTCAGCATTCCTCCAATTTCGGCCTCTTGCGCATCCCTGATTTTAATCGCTCCACTATTGGTGGCCGTGCCTTCAGCGGCCTAGGACCTCAAGCTCTGGAATTCCCTCCCTAAACCTCTCCGCCTCTCTGTCCACCTTTAAGACACTCCTCAAAACCTACCTCTTTGACCAAGTTTTTTGGTCACCTGTCCTATTTCTCCTTACGTGGCTTGGTATCAAATTTTGTTTGATTACGCTCTTGTGAAGTTTTACCAAGTTAAAGGTGCTGTATAAATCCAAGTTGTTGTTGGCACCTCATCCAAATGTCCATTTCGCATGTGCAAGTGTCAGCAGGCTGTTTGTCCATACAGGTCCTCTTTTCATCCGAGGTCCACACACAAACACACTCTAAGGGTATCAAGGGATATGGCTCAAAGGTGGGTAAATGGAGTTGAGGTACAGATCAGCCATTATCTCATTAAAGGTGGAACAGGCTCAAATGTCCTTTGATACTCTTACTTAACAAAAATCTATCGACCGTGGTCTTGAAAATTTCAGTTGACCCCCCGCATCCATAGCCTTTTTCGGGGAGAGAGTGTTCCAGATTTCCACTACCCTTTATCAAAAAGTGCTTCCTGACAGCACCCCTGAACAGCCTGGCTCTAATTCTAAGGCTGTGCCCCCTTGTTCTGGATTCCCCCCACCAGAGGGTGTTTCTTTGTTTCTAACTTATCAGAGTATAGTCCAGCACAGAAGGGGGCCATTCGGCCCATCGAGTCTGTGCCAGCTCTTTCGAAGAGCAATCCAGTGAGTCCCACTCCCCCCTGCTCTTTCCCCATATCCTTCAAGTATTTATCAAACTCCCTTTTGAAGGCTACTATTGAATCTGTATCCACCGCCTTGTCAGGCAGCACATTCCAAATCCTAACCACTCGCTGCGTAAAAAGGTTTTCCCTCATGTGGCCTCTGGTTCTTTTGCCAATCACCTTAAATCTGTGCCCTCTGATTATCGACCCTTCAGCCACTGGAAACAGTTTCTCTTTATTTACTCTATCTAAACCCCTCATGATTTTTAACACCTCGATCAAATCGCCTCTTAGCCTTCTCTGCTCTAAGGAGAACAACCCCAGCTTCTCCAGTCTCTCCACGTAACTGTAATCCCTCATCCCTGGATCCATTCTAGTAAATCTCCTCTGTACCCTCCCCAAAGCCTTCATGCCCTTCCTAAAGTGTGGTGTCCAGAATTGGACACAATTCTCCAGCTGGGGCCAAACTACTGTTTGATAAAGGTTTAACACAACTTCCTGGCTTTTGTACTCTATGGGGGAAAAATTGAGTTGTGCCCACTTTGGGGCGTTAACTTCGCCCGAAAAAATTAGCACCCCGTGGCTGAAATTCACCAGTAGCACCCCAAGAGGGAAGCAGGGTGCTACTGGAAGCACCCTGCCTCCCTCTTGGGGCACTGCGAGTGAATATTGCGGCGCCACGTGCCACAGCACCAGGCGCTGCAGCACGTCGCGGTGCAGTACTGCAGGCCTTCCTCCCCTTCTTAAAGGTGAGTGGCCTAGCGCAGCGTGACCCGGGGCCCAGCTGGGCCACCAGGGATCGGAGTGCTGGCAAAAGAGCCCGGCACTCAAGAGAAGTGCCGGGCTCAAGGAGCACAGCCCGGGGGGGTGGGGGGGGTGCTGCAGAGGAGTTCGGGGGTGGCAGAGGGGGCAGGTGCTGCCCGGCACCTTCCCTTTAATTAGCGCCGCCCCGGCTGCAGGTAGGCTCCCCTGACCCCGTCGGACATAGCGATGACATCATCGCCGGCGTGCGGCGCCACGGGGCGCTAACGGTTACTGCCACCGCTAACCTCCCGCTGAATTTCGCGTTGGCGGCACCACGCCCAGTGGCTAGTTGCTTTGCGCCCTAAGAGTGCACTAACGGGAGGCGCAAAGCAACTGAATTTTTAGGCCTATGCCTCTATTTATAAAGCCCAGGATCCCATATGTTTTATTAACTGCTTTGTTAACCTGTCCTGTCGCATCCAGGTCTCTCTGTTCTTGCACCCACTTTTTCATTTTAAACATCTCCATTAGATCACCCCTCAACCTTCTAAACGCAATAGAATACAAGCCAAGTTTATGCAACCTGTCCTCACAATTTAACCCTTTACCCTGGTATCATTCTGGTGAATATGCACTGACCAGTGCTGAGGGGGTCCCATTCTATTAGAAGCTCTGGCACCTCATTCAACTACACAAATCTGTGTGCTTTACACAAATAAAGGCATGGGAAGATCAGCTCAAACAATTTAAAGTGTATTTTATAAAATAAAATGTTCCTCCCATTGCCCGAGAATAACTTAAAATTACAAAAACTGTTTCTTTTTATTTCTTTCTTAAACCAATTTAGACGGTTAGCCTAAAAACAAACTCACCGAAGATTTATGGTGTTTCAGACATTCAGGGTGGAAGTGGAGATTATTCCTGGATGGAAGCTGATTCTGTTTAAAGTTATTCCAGACTTGATCCGGATCAGCACTGTGCGAGTAGACTCCCAGATGGCCCGTCTCTATGCTTCCACCGTCCAGCTTCATTCACATTCTCAAACCCTTTCACCCAGTGCCATTGT
Source organism: Somniosus microcephalus (assembly GCF_052327205.1). Classification (NCBI taxonomy): domain Eukaryota; kingdom Metazoa; phylum Chordata; class Chondrichthyes; order Squaliformes; family Somniosidae; genus Somniosus; species Somniosus microcephalus. The sequence continues at coordinate 4,470,918 of NC_141013.1, read as the reverse complement.
CTGAAGATTATTTCTGTTAACATGTGATCCAACATTACGGTTCGAGCCCTGAAGCAGGTGGAAAAACCAACTCACCCCATTTAACATGGATGTAAAGTGAAAAAAAACAATGACTTTACATGAAGTAATTTTATACACGGCGTAATTCTAACCTCGGCTAATGAAACCCAGAGGTGAGCTGTAAAGATGCTTTGAATGGGCAAGGCAGCTACAAAACGCGACATGTGAATAATGCATTGGCTTGCTTCTGATGCCATTCTCAATAGCCTCTCACAGGGCTAATGGGAAGGATATCATGTTAATCTGTAACTCAGTCGGTTTGCAGGATGATTAAAACACAAAAGGATCCAAATGCCAAGTTCGAGCCAAAGAGTCCCACTCTTGTGTTAAAAGGTGTCGTGCAGTCTAAAATGAGAAGCACGGTGGAGCGTGCAATAATTAGCCTGTGGCATTTTGAGGGATGATTAAGACACAATATCCCAACACACACACACTCTTCAGATGTTCAGAACATACTATCTCCCCCTCCAGGGCTCAGTTTCAACCTCATTTAAATGCCATTCCTTGTTTGTGTGTGGACACACAACACACACACACACATATGTACACACATAGGTATAGGCGGCTATATTTTACATCACCAGTGTATCTTACTGGCTTTGCGGGGGTAAATTGGGGGTTATGGGGAAGAGTGGAAATGGAATGGGTAGAGGAAGGATTGGGGGAAAAGAACAATTTAAGGTGAGGCAATACAATTTTTAGAAATGTCACTAGACATGACAGATCAAGTTTTTTTGTATAGAACCTTGGTTAGACCACACTTGGTTCAGTTCTTATCTCCATACTATAAAAAGGATATAGAGGTACTGGAGAAGGTGCAAAAAAGATTTACTAGAAAGTTACCAGAACTGAGAAGTTATATCGATCAGGAAAGATTGAACAGGCTGGGCCTCTTTTCTCTAGAATAGAGAAGACTGAGGGGTGACCTGATAGGGTAGACGTAGTGAAGATGTTTACACTTGCGGGTGAGACCAGAAGTAGGGGCCATAAACAATATTCCCTGTAATTTTTCTTGGCTGTGCGACCCATTCAATTTTTCACGCCTGCGCGGTTATTACCGTTGTAAAGTCGGCGGGCGGCCTGTGCAGGACCTCCAGACTGCCAGTGAGTGGCCCCGCAGCTTAACGGGGACATTGGCCATAAATAGAAGATAGTCACTAATAAATCCAGTAATTAATTCAGGAGAACCTTCTTTACACACAGAGCGGTGAGAATGTGGAACTCGCTACCACATGGAATAGTTGAGGCGAATGGAATTGATGCATTTAAGGGGAAGCTAGATAAGCACGAGGGAGAAAGGAATAGAAGGATATATTGATGGGGTTAGAATAATGGGGGTGGGAGAAGGCTCGTGTGGAGCATGGACCCTAGCATGGACCTGTTGGGCCGAATGGCCTGTCTGTGTTGTAAATACTATGAAATATATATTTTTAGCTGACTTGTTAGCAAACTGAAAGCCCATGGGATTAAAGGGACAGTGGCAGCATGGATACAAAATTGTCTAAGGAACAGAAAGCAGAGAGCAGTGGTGAACTTGTTTTTCAGACTGGAGGGAAGTATACAGTGGTGTTCCCCAGGGGTCAGTATTAGGACCACTGCTCTTTTTAATATATATTAATGACTGGACTTGGGTATACAGGGCACAATTTCAAAGTTTGCAAATGATCCGAAACTCAGAAATATAGTAAACAGTGATTAGGATAGTAACAGACTCCAGGAAGACATAGGCAGACTGGTGAAATGGGCAGACACATGGCAGATGAAATTTATCGCAGAGAAGTGTGAAGTGATATATTTTGGTAGGAAAAATTAGGAGAGGCAATATGAACTAAATGGTAGAATTTTAAAGGGGGTGCAGGAATAGGGTGTATGAACAGGACCTGGGGTGTATGTACACAAATCTTGGAAAGTGGCAGGACAAATTGAGAAGGCTGTTAAAAAGGCATATGGGATCCTTGGCTTAAGACGGACACCTCAGCACTTCACTCTACCACAAGCCCACGGACAACCTCACGATGCTCCACTTCTCCAGCTTCCACCCTAACCACGTTAAAGAAGCCATCCCCTATGGACAAGCCCTGCGAATACACAGGATCTGCTCAGACGAGGAGGAACGCGATGGACACCTACAGACGCTGAAAGACGCCCTCGTAAGAACGGGATATGACGCTCGACTCGTCGATCGACAGTTCCGACGGGCCACAGCGAAAAATCGCATAGACCTCCTCAGAAGACAAACACAGGACACAACCAACAGAGTACCCTTCGTCGTCCAGTACTTCCCCGGAGCGGAGAAACTACGCCATGTTCTTCGCAGCCTTCAACATGTCATCGATGACGACGAACACCTCGCTAAGGCCATCCCCACGCCTCCACTACTTGCCTTCAAACAGCCGCCTAACCTCAAACAGACCATCGTTCGCAGCAAATTACCCAGCTTTCAGGAGAACAGCGACCACGACACCACACAACCCTGCCACAGCAACCTCTGCAAGACATGCCAGATCATCAACACAGATACCATCATCACACGTGAGGACACCACCCACCAGGTACATGGTACATACTCATGTGACTCGGCCAACATTGTCTACCTCATACGTTGCAGGAAAGGATGCCCCGGAGCATGGTACATCGGCAAGACCATGCAGACACTGTGACAACGGATGAACGGACACCGCGCAACAATTGCCAGGCAGGCGTGTTCCCTCCCAGTCGGGGAACACTTCAGCAGTCAAGGACATTCAGCCTCCGATCTTCGGGTAAGCATTCTCCAAGGCGGCCTTCGAGACACATGACAACGCAAAATCGTCGAGCAGAAACTGATAGCCAAGTTCCGCACCCATGAGGACGGCCTCAACCGGGATCTTGGGTTCATGTCACGCTACATGTAACCCCACCTGACGTAGGGTCATCCAGACTCGAGTCATCGTTGGCTTGTTCTCTCCACACAGATGCGGCCAGACCTGCTGTGAGTTCCAGCAAAAAAAATGTTTTTTGTCAGTTTTTTTGTTTTTCATACAGACCCCAGCATCTGCAACATTTGACCCCTTGTGACCCCACCTCATTGTTCTTTGATGTAATGTTTTCCTGACTGACCTGTTTGGACACCATTTACACCTTTGATTGCTGTGATTATCTCTCTGCCGAGGTGTGATAAATGGCAGTTAGAAAGATTACCTGTAAACATCTGACATTATTCTCTGACTATATAAGCTGTGTTTTTATGCATCTCTCCACGTCATCTGACGAAGGAGCAGTGCTCCGAAAGCTTGTGATTTCAAATAAAGCTGTTGGACTATAACCTGGTGTTGTGTGATTTCTTACATTAATTAAAAGAGGAAGAGAGTATAATAGCAAGGAAGTTATGCTAAAACTTTTATAAAACACTGGTTCGGCCCTAGCTGGAGTATTGTGTTCAATTTTGGGCACCACACTTTACGAAGGATGTCAAGGCCTTGGAGAGGGTGCAGAGGAGATTTACTAGAATGGTTCCAAGGTTGAGGAGCTTCAGTTATGTGGCGAGACCGAAGAGCGGAGATTGTTCTCCTTAGAGCAGAGAAAGTTAAGAGATTTCGTAGAGGTATTCAAAATCATGAATGGTTTTGGTAGAGTAAATAAGGAGAAACTGTTTCCAGTGGCAGAAGGGTCAGTCACCAGAGGGCACAGATTTAAGGTGATTGGCAAAAGAGGCGACATCAGGAACCTTTTTTTAAAAAAAACACTGAGTTGTTGTGATCTGAAATGCACTGCCAATGCACTGAAAGGGCGGTGGAAGCAGATTCAATAGTAACTTTCAAAAAGAGAATTGGATAAATACTTGAAGGGAAAAAAAATTACAGGGCTATGGGGAAAGAGCAGGGAAGTGGAATTAATTGGACGGTTCTATCAAAGTGCCGTCACGAGGCACGAGGGGCTGAATGGCTTCCTTCTGTGCTGTATGATTCTATCTGCTGCACAAGATAAACATTTTATTGTAAATAAACTTCTGAACATTTAAAACATTAAAAGTTGCCTACAACTACTGTATGTATATATCTATATAATTTTATACATATGTTTGCGTGTCTATATATTATACACATACATATTATAAATCTTGCAATGGGTGTACACTAATGTCCCCTGTAAGCTGTGCAGCGCTCCAGGGATCCCACGCAGCCTACTTGTCGGCTTTTCAATACAAAAACTATGTAAGCGCAGTATTGTGAATGGCCTGCGTAGCGCCAAACAAAATTAGAGGGAACTTTGGTTTGTACACACCATTGAAAATCATTATGTAAACATGTCTGATGGGAATTCCAACGTTAAGTGCCAATAATGACCTGCAATGATCACCAGCCACACCAACCAGTGCTATTGCCTTGCCTCTCAAAAAAAAAGACTCAAATCACTTTCTGAAAAAAAGTCAAGTTTTTTCCCCTCAGCAACTGAAATTTCCATGTCCAAGATAAGGTTTTAAACAATAAAAATTCAATAGAAGAAATAAAACATTTCACAATAACATAATTAAGTTTATCCACTGGTTTGTCTTTTGAATCTTTAAATGTCATAATTTACAGAATTTTAATGAAATGAAAAAAATATATTAAATTATTTCAAACTGGAGTGTTTCTGGGCTTCATTTGCCTTAATTGCACAGAGCTTTATATAAAAAGGGTATTGAGTGACAGGACAGAAGAGGAACTGTTTAAAATATTAAACAGTGATTTCTCATATCTGACATGTAATTCAATGAGCTGGAAGGAGGGTTGAGTCACTGTGTAATTAAAAAGATGCTGTCTACTTTGTGTTACTGGAAAAAAACAAGGTAATTTATTTTATAACTTCATGTCTTCCACCTGTGAGCTGCTCCTGTCCCATAGAGGGTGATCACTACCTGAAACAGATAAAAAGCAAGCCTCTCAAATGGGGTAAACATAGAAACATAGAAGATAGGAGCAGGAGTAGGCCATTCGGCCCCTCGAGCCTGCTCCGCCATTCAATGCGATCATGGCTGATCATCCAAATTCAGTATCCTGTTCCTGCTTTCTCCCCATACCCCTTGATCCCTTTAGCCTTAACAAATATATCCAACTCCTTCTTGAATATATTTAATGAATTGGCCTCTACTGCCTTCTGTGGTAGAGAATTCCACAGGTTCACCACTCTCTGGGTGAAGAAATTCCTCCTAATTTCTGTCCTAAATGGCTTACCCCTTATCCTTAGACTGTGACCCCTGGTTCTGGACTCCCCGACGATCGGGAACATCCTTCCTGCATCTAGTCTGTTCAGTCCTGTCAGAATGTTATAAGTTTCAATGAGATCCCCTCTCATTCTTCTAAACTCCAGTGAGTACAAGCCCAATCAACCCAATCTCTCCTCATACGTCATTCCTGCCATCCCAGGTATCAGCCTGGTGAATCTTCGCTGAACTCCCTCCATGGCAAGAACATCCTTCCTCAGATAAGGCGACCAAAACTGCACACAATACTCAAGGTGTGGTCTCACCAAGGCCCTGTACAACTGCAGCAAGACATCCTTGTTCTTGTACTCAAACCCTCTCGCTACGAAGGCCAAGATACCATTTGCCTTCTTAACCGCCTGCTGCACCTGCATGCTTATCTTCAGCGACTGGTGCACAAAGACCAAACGGTCCCAGGGTTGTTCCCTGTTCTAGTTGAGGGCATGACACAGAATCTGCTCTTCTTCAAAATAGTGCAATGAGATCTTTTACATCCACCCGAGGGCAGACAGGGCCTCGATTTAACATCTCATCTGAGAGACGGCACCTCCAACAGTGCAGCACTGCACTGAAGTGTCAGCCTAGATTTTTGTGCTCAAGTCTCTGGAGTGGGACTTGAACCCACAACCTTCAGACTCAGAGGCGAGAGTGCGATCCATTGAGCCACGGCTGACACTTAAGCCTCTCTAATGTGCGGAACTGTACATGTAAGTTTTATCGTATCACAGCAGATTGGAGCTGCAATATGCCGGATTATAACGTGCCCCTCAAAGACCCCAACCGCAGGGGTTCCGATGATGGTTTGAGACTGCTTTAAAGCATCTGAATTCTTTGATTGTAGTACAGTCTTGTAACTCACTGGGAGTCACTCAACAACCTCCTGTACTATTAACAGTTCTGTATTGGAAAAGGGTGGAATCTGAATTGATACAGCACAGGTGACAACTCGGTATGAACTCGTCCATTGGTACACCTATGTTAAACCATTGGATTGAAACTAAGTCTATTCATGGAGTTTTGTGATGCGTAGATTAGGGACTGGGAGACCAGGCAAGACTTCTTATCGTTCATCATATTGCACAACACATATTTTCCTGTCTGGTTTTCCCTTTGCAGATTTTGAATGATAAAATGGCAGCAAATGTCTTATGAAAATTAACCTCCATTTTGTTATTTAAAAAATAATTCTAGTGGTTTGGGCTTGCAGTGGATAAAAAACCTCATGGCTCAGCGGGTGAAGGCAGTAATCAGCGGAGATGAACAAGATCCCAGGTTTGATTGAAGTTTACTGCACAGTGAGCTACTACAATCATAGAATGGTTACAGCACAGGTGGTCATTCGGCCCGTCGAGTCCGTGCTGGCTCTCTGCAAGAGCACTTCAGCCAGTCCCACTCCCTCGCCTTGCAAATTATTTTCTTTCAGGTACTTACCCAATTCCCTTTTGAAAGCCACGATTGAATCTGCCTCCACCACCCCTTTCAGGCAGTGCATTAGAGATCCTAAACACTCACTGCGTAAAAATGTTTTCCTTCATGTTGCCTTTGGTTCTTTTGCCAATCACCTTGAATCTGTGTCCTCTGGTTCTCGACCCTTCCGCCAATAGGAACAGTTTCTCTCTATCTACTCTGTCTAGACCCCTCATATGATTTTGAATACCTCTATCAAATCGCCTCAATCTTCTCTGCTCTAAGGAGAACAACCCCAGCTTCTGTAGTCTATGCACGTAACTGAAGTCCCTCATTCCTGGAATCATTCTCGTAAATCTTTTCCCCTTCTCTAAGGCCTTCACATCCTTCCTAAAGTGCGGTGGTTCATAATTTCCACGCTTTTGTACTCTATGCCTCTATTTATGAAGCCCAGTATCCCGTATGCTTTTTTAACCGCTTTCTCAACCTGCCCAGCCACCTTCAACGGTTTGTGCACAGATACCCCCAGGCCTCTCTGTTCATGCACCCACTTTAGGATTGTACCCTTTAGTTTATATTGCCTCTCCTCGTTCTTCCTACCAAAATGTATCACTTCACACTTTTCTGCGTTAAATTTTACCAGCCTGTCTATGTCTTCGTGAAGTCTATCACTATCCACCTCAGTTCACTATACTTCCAAGTTTTGTGTCATCTGCAAATTTTGAAATTGTGCACTGTTACTCCCACATCCAAGTCATTAATATATATCATGAAAAGCAGTGGTCCTAGTACCGACCCCTGGGGAACATCACTGTATAACCTTCCTCCAGTCCGAAAAACAACCGTTCACCACTACTGTTTCCTGTCACTTAGCCAATTTCATATCCATACTGCCACTGTCCCTGTTATTCCATGGGATTCAACTTTGCTGACACTTCATCAAACGCCTTTTGGAAGTCCATATACACGTCAACCACATTGTCCTCATCAACCCTCTCTGTTACCTCATCAAAAAAACTCGATCAAGTTAGTTAAACACGATTTGCCTTTAACAAATCCGTGCTTGCTTTCCTTAATTAATCCACACTTGTCCAAGTGACTGTTAACTTTGTCCCTGATTATCGTTTCTAAAAGCTTCCCCACTATCGAGGTTACACTGACTGGCCTGTAATTGCTGGGTTTATCCTTACACCCTTTTTTGAACAAGGGTGTAACATTTGCAATTCTCCAGTCCTCTGGCACCGCCCCCATATCCAAGGAGGATTGGAAGATTATGGAGAGTACCTCTGCGATTTCCTCCTTAACCTCCCTCAGCATCGTAGGATGCATCCCATCCAGTCCTGGTGACTTATCAACTTTAAGTACAGCCAGCCTTTCTAGTACCTCCATCAATTTTTATCTCATCCAGTATCACCACTACCTCCTCTTTCACTATGGCTTTGGCAGCATCATCTTCCTTGGTGAAGACAGATGCAAAGTACTCGTTTAGTATCTCAGCCATGCCCTCTGCCTTCATGCATAGGTCTCCTTTTTGCTCCCCAACTGGCCCCACCCGTCCACTTACTACCCGATTATTTATATGCCTATAGAAGACTTTTGAATTCCCTTTTATGTTAGCTGCCAATCTAGTCTCATACTCTCTTTGCCCCTTATTTTTTTTTTTTCCCACTCTACACTTTCTATATTCAGCCCGATTCTCACTTGTATTCCCAACCTGACATCTGTCATACGTGTTCTTTTTCTGCTTCATCTTGCTCTATCTCTGACTTTAGTTGCCCTACCTCTCCCCCTCGTGGGAATGTACCTCGACTCTACCCGAACTATCTCCTTTTTAAAGGCAGTCCATTGTTCGATTACAGTTTTGCCTGCCAATCTTTGATTCCAATTTACCCAGGCGAGATCCGTTCTCAACCCATTGAAATTTGCCTTCCTCCAATTAAGTATTTTTACTCTAGATTGCTCCCTGTCCTTTTCCATAGTTAATCTAAACCTTATGATACTATGATCACTGTTTCCTAAATGTTCCCCTACTGACACTTGCTCTACTTGACCCACCTCATTTCCCAGAACCAGATATGCCTCATTCCTTGTTGGGCCGGAAATGTACTGTTTAAGAAAGTTCTCCTGACCGCACTTCAGAAATTCTTCCCCATCTCTGCCCTTTACACTATTACTATCCCAGTCTATATTAGGATAATTGAAGTCCCCTATTATTACTAATCTATAGTTCTCGCACCTCTCTAATTTCCCTGCAAATTTGCTCCTCTATCTTTCCCACTAGTTGGTTTCCTATAGAATACACCTAGTAGTGTAATGACACCTCTATTATTTCTTAACTCTAACCAAATAGATTCTGTCCATGACCCCTCCAGGACATCCTCTCTCTCCAGCACTGTAACATTCTCCTTAACCAATACTGCCACACCACCTCCTTTCTTTCCTTCCCTATCTTTCCTGAACACCTTATATCCAGGAATATTTAAAACCCAATCCTGCCCTTTTTTGAGCCAGGTCTCCTTAAATCGCCACGACATCATATTCCCATGTAGCTATTTGTGCCTGCAGCTCACCAACCTTATTTACCGCGCTTTGTGCATTTACACACATGCACTGTAAACCTGTCTTAGACCTTCTCGTATTCTCTCAATCTGACTCCACCTAATAACTTACTATTTCTTACTCTAGTGCTGTCTCTCCCTTTGTGCACTTTGTTTCTCCTTTCTACTGCTACATCCTGGTTCCCATCCCCCTACCAAATTAGTTTAAACCCTCCCCAACAGCACTAGTAAACCCCCCTGGCGAGGACATTGGTTCCGGCCCTGTTGAAATGCAACCCGACTGGCCTGTACAGGTCCCACCTCACTCAGAACCGGTCCCAATGTCCCAGGAATCTGAAGCCCTGCCTCCTGCACCATCTCTCCAGCCACGCATTCATCTGCTCTATGCTCCTATTTCTATACTCACTAGCTCGTGGCACAAGGAGTAATTCCTACCTTTGAGATCCTGCTTTTTAATCTCTTTCCTAGCTCCCTAAAATCTGCCTGCAGGACCTCATCCCTTTTTCTACCTATGTTGTTGGTACTGATATGGACCACGACCTCTGGCTGCTCACCCTCCCCCATCAGAATGTTCTGCAGCCACTCAATGACATCTTTGACCCTGGCACCAGAGAGGCAACATACCATCCTGGAATCACGTCTGCGGCCGCAGAAACGCCTGTCTGTTCCCCTATCGAATCCCCTACCACTATTGCTTTCCTGATCTTCCTCCTCCACCCTTGTACAGCTGAGCCACCCGTGGTGCCATGGACTTGGCACTGGCTGTACTCCCCAAAAGAACCATTGCTAGTATTCATTGGAGAGCAAGATGCACTCAGGGGACTCCTGCACTACCTGCCTGGTCCTCCTTGTCTGTCTGACGGTCACCCATTCCCTCTCTGCCTGCACACTCTTACGCTGTGGGGTTACTACCTCCTGAAACGTGCTATCCACATAGCTCTCCGCCTCTCTGATGCACTGGAGTAATGCCAGCTGCTGCTCAAGCTCCGAAACCCGGAGCTCCTCCAGCTGACACCACTTCCTGCACATGTTGTTGTCCAGGACATGGGAAGCGTCCTGGATTTCCCACATGGCACAGGATGTGCATTCCACAGGACTAAGGTGCCTGGCCATGCCTCTATTTATTCGACTATTAACTAACTTACAGAAATAAATAAGACTAAGTCTTAAAAGTTGGGCCTACCTTTATCTCCGGCCGCTTCTCTCGCTCTCAAAGTATATATAAATGACCTGGATATTGGAATACAAAGTAGAATTTCTAAATTTGCCGATGACACCAAACTTGGGGTATGGCAAACAATGAGGATGATACCAATCGACTGCAACAGGACATAGAAAGGCTATCAGAATGGGCAGACAAGTGGCAGATGGAATTTAATAGAGAAGTGTGAGGTGATGCATTTTGGCAGAAGGAACAGGGAGGCGCAATATACGCTTAATGGCACAGTTTTGAAAAGTGTGCAGGGACAGAGGGACTTGGGAGTTAATGTGCATAGGGCCCTGAAGGTGGCGGGACATATTGAGAGAGTGGCTGGCAAAGCATATAGGATCTTGGGCTTCATAAATAAAGGTATTGAGTACAAAAGTAGAGAAGTTATGCTGAACCTTTATAAACGCTGGTTAGGCCACAACTGGAGTATTGCGTCCAGTTCTGGTCACCACACGTTAGGAAGGATGTGAAGGCCCTTGAGAGGGTACAGAGATTTACCAGAATGGTTCTGGGGATGGGGGATCTTAGCTACAAGGACAGGTTGGAGAAGCTGGATTTGTTTTCATTAGAGCAAAGGAGGTTGCGGGGTGATTTGATAGAGGTGGACAAGATTATGACAGGTTTGGATAGGCTAGACGGGGAAAGGCTGTTCCCACTGGTTGATGGTACAAGGACTAGGGGACACAGATTTAAGGTTTTGGGCAAGAGATACTTTTTTACGCAGCGAGTAGTGATGACCTGGAACTCGCTGCCGACGGAAGTGGTGGAAGCGGAGACACTCAATGTTTTCAAGGGGAGACTGGATAGGCACTTGAGGGAAATAAACTTGCAGGGCTAAGGGGATAGAGCGGGGGAATGGGACTGACTGGATTGCTCTACAGACAGCCGGCACGGACTCGATGGGCCGAATGGCCTCCTTCTGTGCCGTTATGACTGACTTTATTCACACGATTATCTATAGTTATATTAGTTAGTTTATTTAGAGAGAATAAAACGCTAACACTCACCCACCAATCACCTACCTGCAGTCCTGTGACATCACTCCTTGCCTTTGATATTCTTTTGGAATTCGGCGGATTTATATCGCAGATGGGACACCAGTTGGGGTGCTATAATTAGCCTCAGTACCCTAAGGCGAGGAAGGAGTCCAAGCGTCCATTGCAAACACTTACCAAATGACTCCTTACCAGCCATAGATACCAGGTGAGAATAGGATCATACTCAGCCAGGATGTCCTCGTTACTGAGATTTTTCTGTCTTGACTAGCTATATGGCTCAACGTTATGGTGGCTTTAGCCACTGGGTCATTGAGGAAACTTAAAACGTTACAAATGATCACGCTTTCACATTTAATAGTATACATGGACTGATAACAGTATTCTTCATCGTGACAACTTTCATTAAGAGCTGATAGCACTTGTTTATAAGCTGCCTTTGCAGATCTGTCTATCACTATGCCTGTAAGTGCCAGATAACAGAGAAATTACCTGTCACCATCAACATTCCTTTCGAACAGGCTCAATGGACCGCATAGGCTTTTCTCTGTCTATTTTCCAACGAGTTTCCTTGTGGCAGTGGAACTACCAATACTTGCGACCTGGACAGTCACTATTTGTATTCAATTCCTACCACTAGATGGTGCAGCATCTCCAATGAAAGAGTACGAGTAAACAGAAAGTGTCTCACCGGAATCCCAACAGCAAACCACGTGGAATTAATTCATTATCCCAAGCTTTTAACTTCAATTACCCTATTTAACTAGTCCCCCCAAGTACCACCCTCCTTAGAAATGAAGTAAAAGAACTATAGCACATTTCACCACCTCAAGACGTCACAAAGCACTTTACAGCCAATTAAGTACTTTTGAAGTGTAGTTATTGTTGTAATGTAGGAAACTGGGCAGCCAATTTGTGCACAGCAAGGTCCCACAAACAGCAATGTGATAATGACCAGATCATCTGTTTTTACTGATGTTGATTGGGGGATAAATATTGGCCAGGACACTGGGGATAACTCCCCTGCTTTACTTCAAAATAGTGCAGCGAGATCTTTTATGTCCACCTGAGAGCAGACGGGGCCCTCCGTTTAATGTCTCATCCAAAAGACGGCACCTTCGACAGTGCAGCACTCCCTCAGCACTGCACTGGGAGTGTCAGCCTAGATTATGTCTCTGGAGTGGGATCTGAACCCACAACCTTCTGACTCAGAGGTGAGAGTGCTACTCACCGAGCCACGGCTCCGAGGACAACGCAACGGCAAAAAAGGGCGACAATCAGAATAAAACAAAAGGCATAGTGTGAGAGGAAGCAGGAATTTTTCATTAAAAAATTTATTGATTGTATATACTTTTCAATAGTAACAAAAGCAAACATTGTTTATCGTGGACTTTGTTCGATTACTCCATGGAGAGAGAGCATTGTTCGGAGAGCTTGGACGTTTGCCTGTGGTTATTCACCTGTTGTTGGTTAAAGTTGTCCATGTCGACGCAAAACACTATTTTTCTTGGAAGGATGGAATTGACTGATCTTTTCTTATTCCAGGTTTTATATTCACGTTTGCCAGCGTTACAGTCTCAAGTTACTGCCAAATGCACTGCCAAGAACAACCCGCAAAAAGTATATGAGTGGCACCAAAGCAGCTTGAAGTTCATTGTCAAGTTTAAAGGGTGTGGAAAGTTAAAGGGCTTTAAAATTAATTAGATGCTAGTTTGTAAAGTCGGACTGGAGAAATGTAGAGAACAAAATAATGCTTAAAAGGAGAAAATAGCTAAAGTAAAGCATGAGAATTAGTAAAAAAGGGCAAAAAAACTGGTTAAAAAATTCTGTCATGACTAGTCCTAGAGTGGCAAAGGAAGAAAGTACAGCCTGAAAGAAGGGTTTCTCTCGCTTTTAAAGTTTTTTTTTAGCCTCACCAATGTTCTGCTCTCCATCCCTCAAGATGTTGACTCCTTGATGGGGTACAGTCCCACACTACCTTGCCTAAGTGACTATTACATGTGAGCCTGCAGACTACTCAGCTATGGCCAGCACCACCAACCAAGGCCAATCCTGCTTTCATCCACGCACGCATCAATAGCTATCAGAGCAGGAACCCTAGTCGATTTTCCTCTTTCTAATTAAGGGTACCTCACCTCTCCCCCCACCCCCCCATTCCCTCTAACTCAACAATGCCAAGTCTGTATGGGGCATATGCTCACTGGCTAATCATCAAGCTATCAGGGGAGCTAGGATTCCCCTGGCTAATGTTCACCCCAGTACATCTTGCATGCAGGTTTCTTCACTGCTCGGAAGAGACCTGCAAACATCAATGAAGGCTTTTGGAGAGCAGGGAAAGTTATAGTAGCTATCCATTGCAATGCCTTCAGTTCAAGAATCATGAACTTGCTCCATTTTGACTTTGGCAGTTAATGTGATTGTACTTTTGTAGATTTACAAGGATGATGCCAGAACCGAGAGGTTATACCCATCAGGAAAGATTGAACAGGCTGGGGCTCTTTTCTCTAGAAAAGAGAAGGCCGAGGGGTGACCTGATAGAGGTCTTTAAAATTTTAAAGGGCTTGATTGGGTAGATGTAGAGAAGATGTTTGCACTTGTATGAGGAGACCAGAAATAGGGGCCATTAATATAAGATAGTCACTAATAAATTCAATAGGGAATTCAGGAGAAACTTCTTTACCCAGAGAGTGGTGAGAATGTGGAACTTGCTACCACAGGGAGTGGTTGAGGCGAATAGTATAGAATTTAAGGGGAAGCTGGATAAACACAGGAGGGAGAAAGGAATAGAAGGATATGTTGATAGGGTGAGATGAAGTAGGATGGGAGGATAAACACCGGCATGGCCTGTTTATGTGCTGTACATTCTATGTACAAAGCCCTGGTTAGACCACACCTGGAGTCCTGAGAGCAGCTCTGGGCACAGCAACTTAGGAAGGATATACTGGCCTTGGAGGGAGTGCAGCGTAGGTTTACCAGAATGATATCGGACTCTAGGGGTTAAGTTACGAGGAGCGATTACACAAACTAGGGTTCATTTCCCTGGAATTTTGAAGGTTAAGGGGTGATTTGATCGAAGTTTTCAGGATATTAAGGGGAACAGATAGGGTCGATAGAGAGAAACTATTTCCACTGGTTGGGGATTCTAGGACTGGGGGCAGAGTCTAAAAATTAGAGCCAGACCTTTCAGGAGTGAAATTAGGAAACACTTCTACACACAGAGTGGTAGAAGTTTGGAACTCTTTTCCGCAAACGGCAATTGATGCTAGATCAATTGTTAATTTTAAATCAGAGGTTGATAGATTTTTGTTAATCACAGGTATTAAGGGATATGAGGCAAAGGCGGGTATATGGAGTTCGGTCGCAGATCAGCCATGATCTCACTGAATGGCGGAACAGGCGCGAGGGGCTATAAATGGCCTCTCCTGTTCCTATGTAATTCTATAATTCAATCAGAACCAGTGTCCAACTTCAAGGGACTAAGTCAGACTTGTATGATTATAATGAGAGACATTTACACCAGGTATACACCGGCCTATGATCAGTATTCAGAATCCGG
This sequence comes from Somniosus microcephalus, assembly GCF_052327205.1. Classification (NCBI taxonomy): domain Eukaryota; kingdom Metazoa; phylum Chordata; class Chondrichthyes; order Squaliformes; family Somniosidae; genus Somniosus; species Somniosus microcephalus. The sequence continues at coordinate 4,455,908 of NC_141013.1, read as the reverse complement.
CAAAGTTTTAAACGCATTTCCTTCAACTTGGTCTCAGTATGAAATCGATGCCCAGGGTGCTTCTACATGTAGCCTGCACTAATTCATCACATGACTCAAATGTTAACCAACAACTCGATTCAAACACATTCCAAACACTAGCATGAACACACAAACACCCATGTACCTCTGCCGGGTGACCATTAGTCATGGTGGAGCCTTGACTATTGAGTGTTGGCAACAGTAAAACAAATCAGATCCCTCAAACCTCCACATACATCCAACTCCAGCGCATGTTGCTGGGCATTGGGGAACCTTGGGTGATTTTGACCCCTTCCCCGACAACCGGAGGGGTGGGACAAAACTGAGGCCAATTGCGGCAAACCCACCACCATAGCCAAGATCAGCTAAATCGACATAGAACAGGGAGCTCAAACCACTGGATGTCCATTTCCTATATGGTTCAGCTACACACTGAACGAAGCGTGCTCACAGAACTGAGGGGGTACTCGACATTCAAGTCAGATTTAATACCCAACACATTAAGAATTCCATCCACTCAGCTGAATAGCAGAACTTCTTATAAGGCAAAGTGAGGGGAGTGCAGAGGAGAATACAGAGTGCCAAATTCCCTGTCGTCCCCGCCCCACCCCCCAAAAGGAATGGGCAGCTTACAAACTCGTGTCGACTCTTTGCCTCAACCCCAAATGAGAAAATCCCGGCTAATCTTCCTGCTTTTGCTGAATTAAGGCATTAAGTGCAAAACACAAAGCTGGAGCATGAAATGTTTTGTCACAGGGAGCAGTTGAGGCAGAGACCATTGCATCTTTTGAGGAAAAAATCAGATTATTTGAAGCAGAGGAAAATACAGGGTTATGGGGGGAGCGGGGGCAGTGGGATTAGGTTTGGATTACTCTGACGCAGAGTTCTTAAAACTTCAAAACGTTTCTAACATTTGTAAAAGTAATGTTCTGTACATTTTTATTTCAATAAAGACAAAATGACAAACAGCATAAAGAAAGATGCCCAGATGCCCTAAAGGTATTTAAATACATCTCAAAGGTTATCATTAAAGTGAATCTGTAGTAAATAGATTCCTGCAAGCAAAATACCTTTCTTTAAATACAAAATCAGTATTTCTCTGAAATGCAAACGCTTTTCAAATTATTTTCTGCAGAAAAACCTGCCATGATTAAAATATTTTAATGAAGGATAAAAGGGTTTTTTCTTCCTCCCCACAAAAAACAGGCTTATTTCTACATGCTAGATTTTAACGTTTCAGTGTCACAATGTGCTAACTACATACACAATAGATAAGAGTAAGAAAAACGCTTAACCTGATGAAAAGTTAAAATCTTCATTAATACACTGAAAAAGTAGACATAACTCATGCCTTTTGTAAAATCAAAAATACAAAAATTAAACCGCTTTCTTTAAAAAGATTTTTCCTTATTTTAAGGATTTTTTTTTTTTTTTTTAAATGAAGCTGCATGTAGTTTTGTACAAGAAAGTTTTGTACAGGTAAACTGGTAATATACATAAAAAAATTTAACTGGCATCCTCACTCACGTGCTGCTCACCTTTTCTTTGCGACCACATACCTCGTCCTGAAAAATCTTCTAGAGTTTTAAACCAAAGAAAATACACCTAGCTCCTCTCCACAAAAAAAAGTGCCACTTTCTCCAACGTCCTTTAGAAAATGATTCCATGGCGATGCCTGTGGCATATCGATGCAGTCTAGAGGCAATTCATGCTGTGTTCCTTTGAGAAAACAAGACTGTGGAAAAAGTAAGCCAGCAAATGTACTGGGGTGGAGACTTTTTTTTTATTACAGGGGGCCAGATGTCTGGGACCTGCAACCAGGTTTTTTTTTGGGGGGGGGGGGGGGGGGGGGGGGGGCGTGGGAGGAGGGGTGAAAGAGCGGACAGGGAGAGGGAAGAACAGCTAGAACACAGGCCCCACAATTTTAGTTAGCACACTGCCATTCTCCTGCTGCACCTGCCACTGTTCTTGTTTCTATCATTTTAAAATAGTCTAAGAATTTTAGAAACACAATGGTATGAACGTTGCATCCTGACAGTACAGATATTGGAAAGCAGAGGATCCTGAGCCTGTTAGATTGTGTTATAATTTGTAATCATTTCTTTCTTCACTTCTTCCCTGCCCCACCTCCTCCTCCTCCCCCCACCAAAAAATCCTAGTACAAGTGATAGCCAGGCAGAGACTTTGCAGTTTATGAATTTCAAATCAAGACTAAAATTTCATTGCTATACTTAGAATTTCTGTATCGGTCTCTCCTCTTTCTTGTGCCCTCACCTCTTCCCTTAAAAGGTTATAGCTACTGTGGGTGAATGTTTCTGTTCTTTAATTAATATAAATAAACTCGTATGTTACGTTTCTGATTTAATTTCGACTAACCTATAGATTCTTTATTTTATTTTAACAAATATACATTACTTCACAGGCAGACAAAGCAGGAAGATGGCGGTTCAAATTAGGAAAGATTCTCTCTTTTGTTTCGGGGGGGTGAAAGGGGATTCTACAATACATTATAGTTAAAAGGAATGCTTTTATAATTGGATATTATTTTATATACTAGGAAAAACAAAAGCCTAAAACCTGAACTGTAAAATTTTTGTATTTTTTTTTTTAAATATACTGGCCATTCCTGTTGAAATGAGACCTACATTTTAAAACGTGGGTACAGGCCCACTTTAAAAAGCACCACACAGAGGGAGAATAGAATCATTTCTCTCCTCTTATGTAAACCTGTGACAATACAGGTTAAACAAAATGCTGGTGGCAGAAACAGAAGTACTTTTAGAAAGTGTTGATTTTTTTTGTATGTCACAAAGAAAAGTGCCAACCATTTATAGCTGATACAGTCAGAAAGTCTCAACATGTATTGCAACAGACCACAGCATTTCACACTTGTTATCCAGCAGACAGTCTTCAGAAGCACACCAACTGGGACAACAGAACATCTATTGCGTGCTTATATATGTGCTATCGGGATCTGCGAGTTCGGATTTTTTGACTGCATATACCGTTTCTTTTAAAACCCTGCAACATCCTTTCCTGTTCCGTCCCACCTAAAACTTCGAGTTCACTCTCTGCAACCCCTGGGTTAACTGTGGGTGCTCAAGACAAGAAAAGCAAGACGAGGTACAAAAATGCAAATTTCAACAGTAATGGCAATGTCTTGTAGTCCAAAGGGTCCTGCTTTTGTCTTCTCCTCCGCCCCCTTCAGAGATGGTGTTGGCAACAAGTTCTTAATCCGGTGGGAGCAAATCGTGCAAACGAAATTTCTCTCTGATGTGAGGTCGAACATCTTCATTCTGAGAGAGAACAGTACATTAAAGGAGAGTGAGCTCAATTCAAAGTTTGGTTCTGACGGTAACACCTTTGCTTCATTACTAGCGAGTGGAATTTTTTAAAATTCATTCACGGAATGTGGGCGTCACTGGCAGGGCCAGCATTTACTACCCATCCCTAATTGCCCTCGAGAAGGTGGTGGTGAGCCACCTTTTGTAACCGAGTGGCTTGCAAGGCCATTTCAGAGGGCAGTTAAGAGTCAACCACATTGCTGTGGGTCTGGAGTCCCATATAGGCCAGACCGGGTAAAGACAGCAGATTTCCTTCCCCAAAGGAGGTCAGTGAACCAGAGGGGCTTTTACGACAATCCGCTAGTTTCATGGTCACGATTACTAATACTAGCGTTTTAGTCCAGATTTATTTAATTAACTGAATTTAAATTCCACAGCTGCCATGGTGGGATTTGAATTCACATCTCTGGATCATTAGTCCAGGCCTCTGGATTGCTGGTCCAGTAACATAACCACTATGCTACCATGGTATTGCCCCTATGGGGGTGGGGGGTTAGGACAAAGCAACCTCCCTCAGAGTGCATTAGTGTTGCTTCTGGTGTAGGTCTGGGGATCTGCAGCTTCTGGAACTTATGAAGCACCATCTCGTGACAGAAGTATGCAGCTGTAGGCGTGACTGTGCGCGTCACATATACGTGATGCCCTAATAAGTGCTGTGTGGCATAGATAGCAAATTTAACATCTTACAGGAAACTCTTTTTTATCCGGCACCGACGGGACCGGCGTGGTGCCGGTTTATCAAAAAGTCCGGATTACAGAGAGGTATAGTTAAAAGGTACGAGAGCTCCATACACAGCAACAAATCCAGGCTTCCCTGTTGCTTAGCAATAGGTGCAGGAACCCCGGCCACAGACCAAGTGTCCCTGTTGCTTAGCAACAAGTGCAGGAACCCTGTTTACACAGCCACAGATCTAGGAACGGCCACTAATATGAAGTAAAACTTACCTGAACCTACTCCTGAATTTTGCCAGTTAACAGAGATTTCCGGTTAATTAGGTGCCGGTAAATCGAGAGTTTCCTGTATATAGATATACGTGACCTTCGCAGATGGCTAAAAAATACAATTTGACAGCCTTCCTTAAAGACTAGTCCTTTTTTTCCGCTAGTATTTCTTCTCTTCCTGCCTGAAAGCACCAATCTGTGCGGCGATCTGATTCCAGAGGTCCCAGCAGAACTATTTGAACACTATGGGGGGCATAGTTAAATCCAAACCTGCCCTCGGACATGGAAAATACATTTTCCAGCAGGGGCCACTGGGTTGAAATCAGGGGCAGAGATTTGGGATGATTTTCCTCGGTCTTCCAGGGGCGCTGAGGCCAGTTACCGCACTCAATTACCCCCCCACCCCCGTTCGGATCAGCGAACGAATGTGGGATCTTCCTACAAAAGCATGCTTCTTATTGGAGAATCTTTTTTGTATGAAAACAGGCTTTTTAAAAAAAAAAATTAAAATCAAACTGACCTAATGATAGGCATCATAACTTACCAGTTCTACAAGTTTCTCTAAAAAGGGAATCAGTTTCAAAAGCTCCATGTCATTCTTATCCATGAACCAGCTCTCAATTGGAATTCCATTGGACAACTGAAAAGGATTGGAAGAACATTTCACCGTGGCTGAAATATGAACTGCTCATTACACCGACTGCAGCAAAAGCTACAATATAACAATTCCCAACTTTCACACCAACTAGACAAGTTGAGCTGTCTACTCAAAAGGGGCAACATTTGTGCAAATAAAATTGAAGTACTCGCATACACTTAAAACCAGTGAATACTCCCAGGATACCTCAATTTAAAGCTGCTCTCTTCAATTTTTCCCCCACGCAACATCGTTCCCAACCAGGAAAGCAGTCAGAGATTACTGCAAGGTCAACACTAACTGCCCCCAGATGGTGTGCATGCGTGGGCAGATATCTGGCCCAAGTTTCCCTCCCCTCGAGGATAATGGTATTACGAAGTATTTACAGCACAGAAATGGGCCATTTGTCCCAACAGGTCCGTACGCTCCACACGAGCCTCCTCCCAACCCTCTTCATCTCACCCTATCAACATATCCTTCTATTTCTTTCTCCCTTGTGTGCTTATCTAGCTTCCCCTTGAATACATCTATACTATTCGCCTCAACCACTCCCTGTGGCAGCGAGTTCCACATTCTCACCACTCTCTGGGTAAAGAAGTTTCTCCTGAATTCCCTATTGGATTTATTAGTGACTATCTTATATTGATGGCCCCTAGTTCTGGTCTCACCCACAAGTGGAAACATCTTCTCTACATCTACCCTACCAAACCCTTTCATAACCTTGAAGACATTCATAAGATCACCCCTCAGTCTCCTTAGTATTGGTACTTAGGTTTGAGCTGCAACAGGCTTCTGTAGTCCTTTTGCAACATTAGTAGCCTGTGGGCAATTTTATCATAATCCTGGTTTGCTAATGCAACAAAATTTACTTTGCATTAAACACTCCAACTGGCCCACCCACCCCAATCGGTGGAATTAGTGCTACATAAATCAATAGAAGGGAAATGATGCCCCAAAATATTTTTGAAAAATTGAAATAAAGATGAAACACATTATTGCAATCTGTAAATTAACATTCAAAAGAGCAAGTTTTGGGCTTGCAGCCTAATACAGGAAACTTTGGTTTATCCGGAGGTTATATGTCTGGAATACTCGATCTAACGGCAAAAATCAGGAGCCGTTTTCTATAAGTTTTTTAAGTTCTCGTTGCTTTTTTCCCCCCCCAGTCAGGCACTGCAAGGTCTGTAGCTATAGCAACAGCTTCAGCTAGAGACGCTTGCAGCTGCAGCCGACTGTTTTGAAGCTGTTGCTAAGCAACAGGGTTTGTTGATTCACACGGAGCTTTTCAGTTCCGTATGTTTCAACATTAACGCTGGTATGTCCGGTACTTTTGATGGTACGGCACCAGCTCGGTCCCGTCAGTGCTGGATATCAGAAAGTTTCCTGTATTCCATTTTCAGGAACATTAGGCTGCAAGCTATAATTTTGCTTAATGGGACACTTTTTCTTTTTTCTCCTCCCCACTCAAGACCAGAAATATTAGTGTGCTTTTTCCGTAGTCTCTCTTCATCCCCTCTTCCCTCCCCTCAGTAACGTGCCGCTTGCACCCAAGGGGTTAAGGAAAGTGGTTACTCCCAGATCAGAGCCAATTGTAGCTAGCTGTCAGCTGTGTGATAGCAGTCTGGCGGAAATTTCATGGCCATATCTCACGTGGGAAGCCTGGCTGGGATCAGGAATCTGTGCCACTAAAAAACTTCAGTAGTTGGGTAGAAACTTAAAACTGTAAGCGTTATGAGAATTAGGACCGTGCTTAAAAGAGCCGTACCGCTTGTCATTTCCAACCTCATGAGGGCGCTCAGTTATTTATTCTGAAACTAAATTAATTTGTTACTTTTCCTACGAAGTGAGCACCAAAATAATCAGAACACAACACCGAGTTCACTAGGTGTTCTCTCTCTTGCCCCATTTGATGATTCTTACACTGACCTGGTACGCAAAGGCTTGCGGAGAGTTGTCAATTATGATTGTTTTTGAAAGATCCCTTCCAAGGATATTCAAATCCTTTATGTAGTTTCCCTGCACACACACGCAATGCTCACGGAATAGCCTGTGCCTAGGTGACAAAACACGTCGCAGGTTAAGCATAACAATGGACTTAAACACTAGAGTGACGATTAAGAGGATACCTTGAAAGAAAAAAACATCTACATGCCTGAATGCACATGTATTTTAAAGACAGGCACAAAACTGACAGGCACAAGTCAAGATGGTGACATAGGGCAGAGTGACAGTGAGCCTATGTATAACTGCACCATATGCTGACCAAATTGCAGAGTTTCTGCACGAACAGTAGAACCAGCACCTTAAATATATCTTACATGCCTAAGTATGCAGGCAAACATTTTTACACATTCACAGAATCCTGTGCCACACTGTGCACTTCTAGTCTGCAATGCTCCTATGCTAGTGCAGGTCAATAAATTGGGTGGTGACATAGGGCAGAGTACCAATGGGCTACCATGTACAGTATAATTATAGAATGCTACAGCACAGAAACAGGCCATTCAATCCAGCAAGTCTGCATCAGAATTTTTCCACCATAAACCTATTCGAATCCCATTCTCTCACTTGATTCCTATACCACTTAACATTTAGTGTCATTTGGCTCAATGTTAGCACTCTCGCCTCCCAGTCAGAAGGTCATGGGTTCAAGCCCCGCTTGAGGATTTGAACACATTATCTAGGCAGACACCGCAGTGCAGTACTGAGGGAGTGCTGCATGGTCGGCGGTGCCGTCTTTTGGATGAGACGTTATACCGAGATGCTGTCTATCTGTGCGGGTGGACATCACACATCCCACGGCATTATTCAAAGAGCAGGGAATTCTCCCAGTGTCCTAACCAACATTTATCAACACCAAAAAACGGGTCATCTCATTGTTTGTGGGATCTTGCTGTGTGCAAATTGGTTGCCATGTTTCCTACATTACAACACTGAATACGCTTCAAGGTTAATTCATTGGCTGTAAAGTGCTTCAGGACGTTGAGGACATGAAAGGCATTCTAGAAGTGCAAGATCTTTCTTCACATTCCAAAATGATGCAAGCGTAAAGTCAATCCTCTACAAGGGAGCCACTGAATTGCAATTGTGTCATCATGGGGCCTACTGCTGCTCCGTAAGGGAGGAGGGGGAAACAGGCAACAAGCCAATCCTCCTTACAGTCAGTTAGAGTTGCCCTGGGAGCAGAAGCTCACTGGTCTCTTGGCCAATGAATCGAGATTGGAGAAAAACACAAAGCCATGTCCGATTATCAGCGGGCAACAAGACATATAGGGGTTTAAATCAGATGGAAATCAGCCAGGTTTCTACACCACATCGGTACCTCATTAACCCCTGGAACGTACACACTGGGCAAAGATAGGAATGAGTGCAGCTGCAGGGTGCTCTGCAGCCAATCAACCTTTGTGGAGGCTCACACAAAGAATGGTCATTTTGTCAAGTGCTTTGGGGGGGGGGGGGGGGGGGGGGGAGCGGAGGGGAATGGAGTGTGAGGAGAGGATAAAGAACAAAAAATACCTCAAGCTTTGTAAGCCAAGTACAAACTTCCCAACAGCTAATCTATTTGCCAGTTTTCCTAACTCCATCCTATTTAAAAATAACTAGCTACTCTACTGTATTATTGAGGCTATATTAGTTACAGAGTAGAGTTAGGCAGGGTACTGCTAAAACAGCTTTAAAACGCGAGATTCAGAACAGCAAGTTGGGATCGCTGTTTTGGGTTCTAGTTAACTGAAACGCAAAAACCCTGGCACCTCACTCCAAACCCTGCTGCTTAATTGAATACAAGTGTCAATACTCAAAGTATTGGTCTTCAGATGGAACCCTGCCTACTTATCTGCAGATTTCGACTTGCTGCCCTTAGCAAACCAGCAATAATCAAAACCTCAACTGTTTCAATGCACAACAACTTGTATTTATATAGCGCCTTTAACGTAGTAAAACATCCCAAGGTGCTGCACAGGAGCGTATCAGACAAAATTTGACAACGAGCCATATAAGGAGATGTTTGGGCAGGTGACTAAAATGCTTGGTCAAAGAGGGAGGTTTTAAGAACCGTCAAAGCAGGAGAGGTAGAGAAACGGAGAGGTTTAGGGAGGGAATTTCAGAGCTTAGGGCCTAGGCAGCTGAAGGAATGGCCGACAGTGGTGGAGCGATTATAATCAGGGATGTGCAAGAGGCCAGAATTGGAGGAGCGCAGAGATCTCGGAGGGTTGTCGGAGGTTTCAAAGATAGAGAAGTTACAAGACAGAAGAATACATCGTTCTGACAGATAAAAAAAACTCCAATCCTGATGTTAGCATACATTTGTGGGGGACAGGGGGTGAACTACAATGACGAGGATATTAACCGTTCTTTTGTTCTTCAACGCTCCTGTTCAGTATACCACATGCACTTACCTGACCAGCTGTTTTTTAGGGTCCAGAATATTCAGCAATTTGTCTGCATAGACTTTCTTAGAGGCAGTGAACAAAATAATCTGCAAGAACACCAGGGAAACATTACAATGCTGCACTTGCTAATGTATGATTTTCTATTTTTAATGAATATGACAGGCTTCAAATGCAGCATATATAGTCCAAGTAAGTACTGATAAAAACATTTTAAATGTTACATGCAAGAAACTTTTACCCAAACCTTTATCCAAACTTCATTAAAAATCAACTTAAGCCAACAAGGCACAGCTCAAAGAATAAGCAAATCTAGAGATATTTACTAGAATTCCACTGAAATGAGATTGATAGGCCACCTAGCAATCAAGGACCCCTCTTGCCCTCAAATTGGATCTTCAAACTGGATTTCTCGAGTCTGAACACAGCTGAGCAAGGAGGCCATCTGATTTTCTACGTAGCCTATAGAACACCCTTTAATTTCACAATCGGCACAAGCGCAACCTCCATTTTACACGGCTGCTACAGAGCTGTTGTGAACCAGCTCATACAGAGCAACACCTTGGGGGGGGAGAGAAGAGAGAATAGAAATGCGAAAAGTTCAAAACTTGCCTTCTGCTGAAAATATATTGCTTTGTTTCCCAGTACGCCATTTTAAGCCAAACTGTACAAATATATTGAAGTTAAATAAAACCAAGGGATGTGCAGCTCTGCTATCAGAACCTACTGAAGTGATGTTAAGTGATCTAAGAGAAAGTTACAGCTGTAAATGACCATACAGCACCCTTTTCTTTTTACAAAACTGGTTTCAAACTTACCTCATAAATCTGAGACATTCGTTCCAGGAATTCCCGAAAGAAGGGTCTCAACCGTACATAAACCTACAGCGGAAAATGTGGGAAAAGTTACTGCAATTTGCTTCAATTTATATAAAACTACTTAAAGGATTACATACCAGGGACTAAAGCAGAACGGGGATTATAATCAATGAACAAGTCAATTCTTTAAAGGACACATGAATATGTCTGTTGCGGGATATGAGGGAGGGAGGAAGAACAGGCGAATGAAGAAGAAAATTAGGTCTTTAAAAGTGATCTATTTTCTTTTGCCCCAGAGTGCTAGGTTTAAAACGAGACCGACTGTATAGAAACAATTAGGAGTTCAAGGGCTCCTCCATACAACCAAGAAATGATTTGGGTGAAGCACGATTACACCAGTACAAATCAGGCAACATCCTCACCGTCACATTGTTCAATTAAAACATTTTCTTGTCTCCCCTCCCTGAAGGCACTGACCTCCTGCTAGGCTACTGTCCAAGGAAGTCCTTGCCCACGTGGCCATTATTTATGTGGCAGCCTGCATACCGTTCAGCAATGCCATGCACGGGACCCCCCCCAATGAAACGTGCTAGGCTGCCGGTTACTGAATCTTGACTTCAGAAATACTTGCCAAGTGAGCGCGGACAGACAGTTTGGAATTTAAAGGAGGACCACAAAGGATCAAATGCAACTCGGCATTTCCCGAACTTGCTAGCTACAGCCCGGACAAGTTTCTTTTACCTGGTAAATCACATCTTGGAAAAGGACAGGAAAGGTAAGTGCCGCGTCATCCAGTTCATTGAGACTGCAGTGCACCAGTGTCTCGTCCTGCCACGGAAAAACATGTGCAAAAATCACAAAACAGCAGTGAGAATTCAGAGAATGTGGAAAGTAAATGCACATCGTCAATTTAACAAACTGCTACTCAAGTCAAAATCTGTCACGAGAAGGCCAATTAAAGAGATGGTAAAATGTGTATTTTTTTTTTACAATTAGAGATTATGCAACCAACCTCCAATACTTCCAGCCCATTTAACTATTGAAGAGACAACAACTCGAGAACATGTTTGGATCCAGGAGTTCTGCCAGTTGAGGTCACAGATGCCCACGCTGGCAGACGCTACCCTGTCCCATTTTTTCATAGGTTTTTAAAACTAAACTCATTAATCTTATATATACAAAATGAAAAATAACGTGGAGGTTAATTAGAATATTGTTACCACATTCTATGATGTCGATGTTTTATGTATAGAACAGGGCACCAGCTTCTGTTTCAGTTAATTTTTCTTATTTTTCAAATCAAACTTAGCATGATTTTATTCATAAAACAGTGGTGTATATAATGTACATATACATACAATTTAAAGCACATTATTATATACATCCACTTTAAAGCACAATTTCACTCACCAAGTCTAGGACCAAAGAGAATTCAGGTGTACTTCTGGTTTTAAGTGGCAGAGCTGGCTTCCGACTTAGCTGTTCCTCCGTTAGTGGTGGTACATGTTTGATGAAGAAATAACTATCAAGCAAACAGAAATGAATGGTTGAAATACATGGGAAGAGAGTTCACTTTATGGAAATTAATCCCACTACGTAGCACAACATTCAATACCTAGATGGCGACTTTAAAAATAACTAGGGAGCATTTACACTTCGCACAATGAGTCGAGGATAAATCAATCGCTCAAGCTCGTTGTGGGTACCCATGTTTTCACTTGCAGTTTGGGTTTGAAACCTGCAGGTGAGGGTTTCATTATAAATTCCTAGTGAGATTGGTGATCTGACCATGTTTACACGCCAGTTTCAGCGCCATGTCACCAGTGAAGCAGAAACTGCTTGCTGCGATGCTAAAGTAGGTGTGTGGTTAGGGAATCCTCCGTGTAGGGATGTAGTCAGTACGTCAATAGTACTATCTTTCATGGTCAATTTTTAACAGCCAAGGGGCGAAACACAGGAACATTTGTTTTTTTTTAAAAAATACTTAGCGACACAACAATGTCTACAAAAGGCTCCGACGGTCACCACTCATTTCAAAGGTTTGTGAAAGAAAGTCTGAAGTGTGATGAAAGTGTTTTTTTTTTTAGATGACTGAGATAGGGTGAATGGTGCCCTAATGAGCATGGAAGAATATCCACAATTCCCTCGACACTAAATAATTTCAACTATCAGGAGCTGCTGAGCAGCAGACAGTTGCTTGTCCACACAGAGAATGTGAAGGCCCTTGAGAGGGTGTAGTGGAGATTTACCAGAATGGTACCGGGGATGGGGGCTCTTAGCTACAAGGACAGGTTGGAGAAGCTGGATTTGTTTTCATTAGAGCAAAGGAGGTTGAGGAGTGATTTGATCGAGGTGTACAAGATTATGACGGGTTTGGATAGGCTAGACGGGGAAAGGCTGTTCCCACTAGTTGATGGTACAAGGACTAGGGGACACAGATTTAAGGTTTTGGGCAAGAGATACAGGGGGGACGTGAGGAAAAAATTTTATGCAGCGAGTGGTGATGACCTGGAACTCGCTGCCGATGGAAGTGGTGGAAGCGGAGACACTCAATGTTTTCAAGGGGAGACTGGATAGGCACTTGAGGGAAATAAACTTGTAGGGCTACGGGGATAGAGCGGGGGAATGGGACTGACTGGATTGCTCTAAAGAGAGCCGGCGTGGACTCGATGGGCCGAATGGCCTCCTTCTGTGCTGTTATGACTCTATCAATCACTGCAGGCAGCTTGTGTGAACTTCCTAGCAGCTGAACCAAAACAGCATTAGTTGCAATCTCAGAAGTGACAACACTCAGCCAGGGATTGATGCATGGTGCAGGGACCACTAAAGAAAAGGGAAGAAAATAAATTGAGGCCAGTTATTAAGATGATTCTGTTTATTACACAGCCAAAAATACATGAATGACCTAATGAAAACAAGCTACTGGGAAGTTTAGTTCAAAGCTGAAAGCAAAATACTGCAGATACTGGAAATAACAACAGGAAATGCTGGAAACACTCAGCAGGTCAGGCAGCTGATAGTTTGATGGAGATAAGTATTTTGGTAAATGGATATACAAGACAGGCAGAGCCACAACAATTTACCTCACTCGATCTACTGTAGGAAAAGATTAAAAACCAAACTAACGAAAACAGTAGCAGGACAGAAAGAAAAATATCTGAATACAAGTTACTAAAACAGCAGCACTCAATACAACTACTCCACACAGCAGCCACTGGAGCTGGTGTCACACAATAAGGGCCCAGTGCTTTATCATTTGGAATGCTTGGCGAGACTGCACACTTATTCTTGGTCTTCTGCTGGCTAAATAACAATTTGAGGAAGTAGCTTCCTGCAGGATAGGTTCTTAAAGTCTTAAATTGCCCATTAGCTGCTTCAATCTAGTGTGTTTAGGTCAGTGTCTCCCATTATTTGCTAAAATCAGCAAGTATGGCTAACCACTAACAATTAAAATTAGTCACAGGAATTTGTCGGCTAGTTCAGTCACTTTGCTTTATGTGTCCTAAACTGCAGCACCAGCAGGTGTGCTTCTGAGATTTAGCTGCCAGGACTGACACAGGCACTGTTCCTATACTCTTCTGTCAGCGGTGTATGCTGTATGTTAGTTACTTCACTGCTCCTGCACTCTGATCAAAGTTCACAGCTCGAATTCAGAGAACAGCCTTTGTGGGGAGGGGAGGTCAACACCTTCCTAGAACGACAGCAGCAATCCCAGCCCTAACTTTGAAATGGCACGAGTTTTTGCGCACACACACACAGACACACAAAAAAGAATACCCTAAATGCTGGAAACACAAACAAGGACCAACAGCGTCCAAAGGAGGACTGTTTTCTCTCCTGAATTTTAACAACTGCTGGGCATATCAAGCATTTTCTGTTCTTATTTTGACTTCCAATATCCTTAATTTTTTTTTAAATCTCAATTTCTCAGACAGAATTAGAAAATCCATGCTGCCCTCACTTTTGACGCAGAACTGGAGTCTCCATCACCACACACCACAACTACAACCGAAATGAAGGACTACACAAAGCAAATAGGAGCGAAGAGACACTCAGCACCACATGCTGCATTTTTGTAGAAACCTTAACCCCTTGCTCTCACCCCCACCCCACCCTCTCCAAAATATCATGTAGGTCAGATGCGATTATTTAAAGTGTTTTACACAGTCTAATTCATGTTCAACATTCATGGTTTTAATCCACCTCGCGAAATATGTACACACACTGGCCACTAGATAGCAGCACCTTCAGTCTCCAATTCTTACATTAACACAAAGCTTTACTAGAGTCGGACTGGTAGGTCTGTAGAGTAACCATTTGGCCTTAAAATCTACAGCAGACAAAGGTTATAAGAAATAGAAGCAGCAGTAGGCCATTCGGCCCCTTGAGCCTGCTCCGCCACTCAAGAAGATCGTGGCTGATCTTCTACCTCAACTCCACTTTCCCGTCATATCCCTCAATTCCCTTAGTGTTCAAAATCTATCGATCTCAGTCTTGAATATATTCAACAAATGGCCAACCCCTTATCCTGAGACTATGACCCATTTACTGTATGTACCAGTTTCTGTAGCCAAAAAAGAGGTTTTTGGCTCCTCAGGATGAGGAAGCATAGGAACAGGAGTAGGTCATTCAGCTCCTCGAGCCTGTTCTGCAATTCAATTAGATCATGGCTGATCCAATCATGGAACCAGAGGCTTCACAATAACCTAAAAGCACAATCAATATTTATAAATAGAATAAATATTTGAAAAAGTAAATGTAAAAGGGTATGGGGTCCAAGTGAATAGCTTTTTCAGAAAACTGGCATTGGTGTGATGGACTGAATGGCCTCCTTCTGTGCTGTCTAAACGCAGCTTGTTGTAGGTTACATTTTTATGCTCCAGCCTTTTTTCAAATCTGCAAAATAAATAATTGAAATAAAAGCATCACAACTGATGTATAATATCTGTGTCAAAGTTACAGAATTTATACAAGTTGTGCAACTTTTAACAGGCAACTGTTGGCAGACACTTACGGATCAAAGACTTCCCAGTCCTCTTCATAGCTTGCCTCCGGGTGAGCAGGTGGCTCTGGGTAAGAGTCAGGAGAAGATATCGTCTTGCACAGTTCTACACTCGTCACATTCAATTCTGGTGCTAAAAGTTAAGTGAACGTCAGAAATTTTTTCAATGGCGGTAAAAAATTTTCAAGACAGCATATTCCCAGAAATTACCCAGTTTAAGAAAACGAGCACTCGCAACACATTCCTTCGACATTTGCTTTACCTCAAGTGCCACAGAAAACATACCTCCCTACTCCTCTCTCAATTTTTTCCACTTTCGAAGAGGTACAATTATACTAGGCTAATATAATTAAACTGGTCTGACATTACCTCTTCATGACTGAACAATATAGCGTACAAGTAACACTGGACATGATTATTCTGCAGTTAGATCACTAGAATGGAAAACTTTCACCACAGCCTAGCACTTGGAACATGACAGGAGTTATACGGCTTTTGCTGCTCATGGCCACTCCTTTCTAACCATGTAGATATGGACTCTGAGGGCATTTATCCATCCATACAATTCCCCAACTGCATGGCAGAGATCGGGCACATCCATCTACAGTACATTACAACTTAAAAGAATCTAGGTGAACCGATAACTCACTGAAAAGCTTTACTAAAAGTCAACTCAGAAGTTTGTTATGCTACAGGAACTCGGTCTCAGGTAGGTTGCTGCACAGGGCACTGCTGGGCTGGCAAAACACACGAACAAAGCGTCCACTTTATGGAAATTATGCCTGCAGCCAAGTGAAGCGGTCCGATCCTCAAGCTGCTGAAAGCTGGTTAGTTTTACAGGGCTGTCTCTGCTCAAATTAAAATTTGTTCCCAGGCGCACTGCTGGACTTAAAAACAAACAAACTAGGCTTTGTATTGGACAGCAGTTATACCACCTCTGCTGTGGGCTTACTGCCTGGAGTTGGTTTCTCACCTCTCGTCATAAAGTGATCCACATTTAGAGTGGAAACTACTTTGTAGCAATGTAAATCTTGTGGTGTAACTAGCCTATCAATGCACCCAAATAAGTATATTTGCAAAGGCATGTCTCAGTTTGTCTCATGAACTTCTGGTCATCAGTCAAACTCCCAACCCCCTCGAGCTACTGTGCGGTCTTTGTTAATCAGGGTACAATTTGATATTTTATACAGCCGCATTCTATTAGTCGGCCAGGACGCACTCCATCCACTAACCCTTTCATCAACCAGTCTGCATGCAGAGCATCTTGAGTAGAAAAATACAGTCCACTCCTAATCATTCAGGGTCATTTTCTGCATTGAAATAATTTGAATTATCCAATAATTTGAATTGAGATTAAAAAAAAGTAAGAATATAGTGCAAAAAGATTTGAATTGAGTAACTTGGAAGTAAGAGGAGATTGTGTACTGATTACAGCACAATTACTTCTGAATAGTTTGTAGCCTAGAAATTACTGTACAGGTAGACTATCCTTTATCCGAACTTCCGAAAACCGAAAACCTCTAAAAACCAAAAGTTTTTTCGTTCAGCGTAAGTCGTGCGCACGACATGACCAGAGTGGCGCACGACTTACGCTGAGCAGGGCAGAGGGTCACAGAGTTCCCTCCTGGGTAGGAGATTGCAGGCCGAGCCGGGCAGTGTGGAGGTGGTACCGGGAGAGTGAACCCAACAATACAGCGGCCCGTCCGATAGCTGCAGCGGCCCCGTCCGATATTCTTTTCTCCCCCCGACCCGACCCGAACCGCGGCCCATCCGATATTCTTTTCTCCCCCCCCCCGACCTGAACCGCGGCCTGTCCGATATTCTTTTCTCCCCCCCCCCCTCACCCGACCCGACCCGAACTGCGGCCCGTCCGATATTCTTTTCTCCTCCCTGACCTGAACCGCGGCCCGTCCGATATTCTTTTCTCCACCCCCCCCCCCCCCCCACCCGACCCCCGACCTGATTTGCGGGCCAGCTTAGTAGGAGTCAGCCGATATCCGGCTTTCCAGAGAAGCAGGAAGGGGAATGAGACACGGAACAGTCGCAAGAGGTAGCCTGAACTTTTAAAATTTATATTAAATACAAATTTCCCAGTCTTATAATAATACCTTCTGAAATCCGAAAAATTCCGAAAACCGAAACTCAGCTGGTCCCAAGGCTTTCGGATAAGGGATAGTCTACCTGTACTAGTATAAAAATGCTTAATGCACTCAGACATTAACCAGTTTAAAATGATTTAATTCCACAGGAATGCATTAATCACTCACACACTATCACTCAATGTATCCACTAGGTTATTTCTTAAATACGGATACATTTTTCTAAAATTTGTTACTGAATCATATGATTTAATTAATTCAGTGAATATAAAACTTAGTTTAAATTTTAAAAATGCCAGAAGTACCAGCAGTATAGATTCACACAGAACAGTACAGCATAGGAGGAGGCCATTCGCCCACCGAGTCTGCACGAGCTCTTTCAAAGAGCAATCCACTTAGTCCCACTCCGCCGCTCTTTCCCCAGATCCCGGCTATTTGTTTCTCCTTCAAGTATTTATTCAATTTGCTTTGAAGGCTACTATTGAAAACACTTTCACACTGCTGGATCTCACCAGTCTCCCTTGCTGCAATTTGGTGCCCGCTACGCTCTGGTGCCCATTCTTCACATGAGTTCGGACACCAAGGATTACTCCGACCACAGCTCCCCCCCCCCACCACAATGTCAGACCTGGCTCAGTGGGCCTCGCACTCGTCGGAGAGTCAGGTGGTCATGGGTTCGAGCCCCCACTCCAGAGACTTGAGACACTCGCTATACCCCTCAGCAGGAGTACCTGGCACCTAATGACCACCAGGGAATGCTCAAATCTACTCTCGTCAGCTGCCCAATGACCACTACAAACTGTTTAATAGAGGTGTTCAAAATGATGAGGGATTCCGATAAGAGTACACAGGGAGGAATTATTTCCACTGGCAGGAGAGTCGGTAGCCAGAGGACACAGATTTAAGATAACTGGAAAAAGAACAAAGGGGAGAATGGAGAATTTTTTTTATGCAGCGAGTTATGATCTGGAACGCGCTGCCTGAAAGGGTGGTGGAAGCAGATTCAATAGTAATTTTCAGGAGGGAATTGGATATATACTTAAAAAGGAAAAATCTGCAGTGCTATGGGGAAAGAGCAGGGGGAGTGGGACTAATTGGAGAGCTCTTTCAAAAGAGCCGAACGGCCTTCTCCTGTGCTGTCAGATTCTATTCTCTTTTCTAGGGTGGGGGTGGTGGAAGGTAAACAAAGTCTCTGTGGTTGAGCTGAATGACATGCCTCGGAAATTGGGTGTGTGTCAATTCTGTACAGCAGACTTGGCAATCCGATACGCGAGCCAGAAAGGTCCACAGCATTCCAACTCACTGGACAACTGACCAGCCAGCCTAGCTCATTGGTGGGACCTGGAAGGTAGATCTAACACCGATGGCTGCAGTTTCTCCTCCCACCCACCCTCAGCTCAGGTAACCCTGCAAACCAACGCCTGACTAGGAAGCGCGGTCCTGGCTCTAAAGCAGCAGTGCTGGTAACCTGCAATTTTAACAGGTTAAACTCCAGCAGTACCTCGCTCAGTACACGGAGGGGTCCTTGAGACTTGGCTCTTGCCAACCTGTGGCCAAGGTCTCCAGGCTTAGGGAAAGAGGCTCTGGGTCTATGGTGACAGGTAGTTTGGGATTCTGAAGCACAGTGATGGATTTCCACACGTCTCTGCTACCCAGCAGATCAAAACAAAATCAAACAGCAATTTGCCAAATATAATAAAAGTTTATTATTGATGCTCTACCAGTAATTCTTCAGTAACCACTACATAGCATGCTTACAGCACACGAACAAACATCTAGGGTCATAAGATCATTGCTTTGCTAATTTCATCCACTCGGAATTTAACATTGGATTAAGTAAAACTGGTGATGGGAGCAAAGAAACTACTGGTTTTAACTGCTAGTTCTAAAGAGCTGCTTAGATGACTATTTTTGTGGCAACACACAGGATGCATTGATGCAAAATTTGCCATCACTCAGGAGCCTGGCCGAGCTGACTGCAGACAGCACTACAAATACGAGGTCCAAGACCACATCCACGAGGTAGTCTTGTGCCACTTGGGTTTCTGAGGTGGGTACTTACAGCATGATTCCCCCCCCCCACGGGCTCACTGTTCTACCAGAATTTTCAAACGCAAAGATCTGCTCGTTTAAAAAGTTTACTGTACCTGGCATAGGGTGAAGTTCATTGGCGACCTCATCCTCTGCGTCATCTGAACTGCTGTCAGGAGACGGTGATTGTGCTGTCACTGCCTGGCCAGAATACAGTCCTCCAGTGGCCGATGTTGCTGTGCTGGTGGTGATCTCGTCCACCTGTTCCAGTTCCAGCTGTTTGACGATTTCTTCAGCCTCCACAGCCTGACCTGGAGAGTCAGAACCTGATGTTCCTGCAAACACAAGCGTTAAATCACAATGTTATCTTAAAAGCGAAAGGAGAGATTATTCAGCACAGTGCATTACTGCTCATTCTTTGAATGAAGTGAAGACTCCAAATACTACAGGTATTCACCAAAGCAGCGCAGCCACAGGAGACAAGAAGAAACAATACTGGAAAAGCTTTGGTCTGTTGGTAGCACTTCTGCCTCCAGGTCAGAAAGTCCCACTCCAGGACTTGAGAATATAATCAAAGCCGACACTCCAGCGTGGGAGTGCTGTCGGAGGCACTGATCTTCGGATGAGCTGATCCCGACATTGTTCAAAGTGTCTTGGACAAATTCCTCCCTCAACAAACACCTGTGGGGTTCTGCAGGGCTCAGTACTGGGTCCTTTGCTTTTTGTGGTATACATCAATGTTTTAGACTTGAATGTAGAAAGTATGATTAAGAAGTTTGCAGATGATACAAAAATTGGCCATGTAGTTGATAAAGAAAAAGAAAGCTGCAGACTGCAGGACGATATCAATGGACTGGTCAGGTGGGCAGAACAGTGGCAAATGGAATTCAATCTGGAGAAGTGTGAGGTAAGGCATTTGGAGCAGGGCTAACAAGGCAAGCGAATACACAATAAATGGTAGGAAACTGAAAAGTGCAGAAGATCAGAGGGACCTTGGAGTGCATGTCCACAGATCCCTGAAGGTAGCAGGACAGGTAGATAAGGTGGTTAAGAAGGCAAAAGGGATACTTGCCTTTATTAGCCAAGGCATAGAATACAAGAGCAGGGAGGTTATGCTTGAACTGTATAAAACACTAGTTAGGCCGCAGCTAGAGTACTGCGTGCAGTTCTGGTCACCACATTACAGGAAGGATGTGATTGCACTAGAGAGGGTGCAGAGGAGATTTACGAGGATGTTGCCTGGGCTGGGGAATTTTAGCTATGAGGAAAGATTGGATAGGCTAGGGTTGTTTTCTTTGGAACAGAGGCGGCTGAGGGGAGACCTAATTGAGGTGTATAAAATTATGAGGGGCCTAGATAGAGTGGATAGGAAGGAACTATTTCCCTTAGCAGAGGTCAATAACCAGGGGGCACAGATTAAAAGTAATTGGTAGAAGGCTTCGAGGGGAGTTGAGAACTTTTTTCACCCAGAGGGTGTGGGGGTCTGGAACTCTCTGCCTGAAAGGGTGGTAGAGGCAGAAACCCTCATCACATTTAAAACTTGGATATGCACTTGAAGTGCCGTAACCTACAGGGCTACGGACCAAATGCTGGAAAGTGGGATTAGGGTGGATAGCTCTTTGTCGGCCGGCACAGACAAGATGGGCCGAATGGCTTCCTTCTGTGCTGTAAATTTCTATGATTTCTATGAAACACAACAACAACAACTTGTAGTTATATAGTGCCTTTAACTTAGCAAAACGTCCCAAGGCGCTTCACAGGAGTATTAAAAGACAACAAAAAAATTGACACCGAGCCACATAAGTAAAAATTAGGGCAGGTGACCAAAAGCTTGGTCAAAGAGGAGATTTTAAGGAGCATCTTAAAGGAGGAAAGAGAGGTAGCGAGGTGGAGAGGTTTAGGCAGGGAATTCCAGAGCTTAGGGCCCAGCAACAGAAGGCACGGCCACCAATGGTGGAGCGATTATAATCAGCGAAGCTCAAGAGGGCGGAATTAGAGGCGCGCAGATATCTTGGGGTGGGGGGGGGGGTGCTGAAGGAGATTACAGAGATAGGGAGGGGCGAGGCCATGGAGGGATTTGAAAACAAGGATGAGAATTTTGAAATCGAGGCGTTGCTTAACTGGGAGCCAATGTAGGTCAGCGAGCACATGGGGTGATGGGTGAACGGGACTTGGTGCCAAAAAAACATCCAAACACCCAAAAAAAGGTCACCAATCTCTCAGTAGTTTGTGGAATGTTGCTGTACGCAAAACGGCTGGCACATTTGCCAACATAAGTCACGGCACTTCAAAGCAGTTTTGAGACAACGTTAGAGAGACAAGATAAGGCACTATCTAAAGTAAAGTTTCTCTGTTACACACTATATAGGATGCAGTAAGAAAGTCCTGCAACAACAACAAAAAAATCACAATTCAATGACTGCACATGTATTTGGGGAAAGGACGAAGGACTAATTTCAGTTTTAATTCATGGTTATACAATTTTTTTTTAAAAGCACCAAATTACATTTGGCCAAATGCTTTCTAGATGCTCCAAGTCCCAGAAACGACGTGGTAATTACAAGTATAAAATGAGCCCACGCACATTCTGGGGAACCTGCAGAAGGGGTTTTCTCTACAAGTGTGCTGGCACTACAGTTGCCTTCTTTTATAACAATTACTTGTGAAGCACAATTACTCCGATGCAGGTGAGGCACCGACATTCTAAAAGGACACGGTCAGATATACATTATCTCAACCTACAAAATGTTTGATTACATATGTTTTTAGGTAAAAATTTACATTCTGATTTTGCCCCATAAAATGGTCAAGACGATTCAAAACTAAAAGAAAAAGTCACGAGAAAAGGGTACAGAATTATTTTGCCTTTCCTGCTTCTTTGTTAAAAATTGCTTTTCCCTTTAGTTAGATAGATTGTCTGCAATTATAACATAGTCTACAAGAGCTTAAAGCTTTCCACTGCCTCATGAACACAATTTTGCTTTAGAAAAGTTGTTTTCTCCCCCCACCCCTAACATACTGTCGCCAGCCAAGTGAGCAGCCTGTTGGCCTGCTCGCAGACCTTTGCCTTGCTGCTGCTAGAATTAACCGTCAGGAGCTGTGCTACAGCAGCCGGCTCCAAACCCCTTCCCTCTTCTCTTCCTCCAGGAAACACATGGCACTATCCTGTAACAATAAGGCCCGGAAATGGAACTTCCCACACAGGGAAAATATCCCCCCACTTCATCATACAATAACTTTGTATTCAAAGTTATATGGGGTTTTGATGGAGCAAATAGGGAGAAACTATTTCCTCTGACAAGTGGGTCGGTAACCAGAGGTCATAGATTTAAAATAACTGGCAAAAGAACCAGAGGGGAAATGAGGAGAAATTTCTTCACAGAGGGTTAAGATCTGGAGCGCACTACCTGAAAGTTTGGTGGGTTCAGATTCTATAGTAACTTTTAAAGGGGCAATTGGACATGAACTTGAAGAGGACTAATTTGCAGGGTTATGGTGAAAAGCTGGAGAGTGGAACTAATTGGATAGCTGAGCTGGCTCAAGCACGACGAGCCGAATGGCCTCCTTCTGTGCGGTAAGATTCGAATGCACTTAAAGCCCACTGTGCCAAACTCTCTCTCAGAAATATGACATGTGCTGCTTCCTTATATTGCAAATGCACCTTAAAACAAACCTGTACACATTCACGGCATCACTTCATTTAATATTAGCACAGTATTATTGCTGGACAAAGATTCTGCAAGCACCCATTCCCCAATGACACAGGTAGTTAATATTCACCATTTTTGTTTGCTGGTGAGAAGAAACTGAAAACAGGAGAAAAGATGGTCCCCAGTAAGGCAGTTCGCGGAGGGCTGACTACATCATTAACAATCGGTAGTTTCCCATTCTGTTTACTGCTGTAGCCTCCAGTCTCTAAAAGAGAAATCACATGAAATAAGAAGCTTTAACATTTGTTAGAATCATTGCATAGAGTGGCAAATTCATGTAAAATGTTGTTTCAATCTTCCATGAGAGACAAAGTAAATCAAGTGGAGCGGGGGGGGGGGGGGGCGGAAAGGAAGGCGGCACATTTTAAATTTGTACAACACTTTGGTATGTCCACAGGGGTCACTCTTACTTGGGAATGTAACATTTGTTGCTCCATGTACGTCTATATTAAAACATTTATCTGCAGAATCATAGGATTGTAGAACACCAGAAATGTTGCTCATTGATCCAGAACACCAACATGGATTTATATAAAGCCTTGAACGTAGTGAAACATCCCAAACTAACCACATGCTCGGTGGCCTCGCCAATCCCAGTAACAACATTCAGTATTTCTAATCAGTCATTGCTGTTTGAGACTGAACCAATCACACATTCCACCAAAAATCAATTCTGTGGCACCCAACCACAATGACAGTACCCTGCATCCTGACCACTATTAATGGTCAGATAACACTAATGCATGGCTACATTTAACATTTATAAATTAGTTAACTGCACATTGTAATTAATAAATCTCAAGTTAAGTTGACATCTCCACTCCAAATGGTATCTGTTGCCCGGCTATTGTTCTCCATCTCCAATCCTGCACGTACACACCAACCATCCACTTGTGGACTAACTGTCCATGTCAGCCCTCAACGTTCCCCCAGCCTATCCCCCACTCCAGCCTCAGAAGCAGAGGCACCCGAGAGCAAGGCTGCGTACTGCCCGCCCAGCCCACAGTTCCCCATATGCCCAAGAATGGCTGCCTAACATAGAACAGAACAAAGCACAGAAACGTCTTGGGGGACCCGATGCCACTGCTCACCCATCCCCAGACCTTCGGCTGGTGTGACTGCAAGCATTGGATGAGTTCATTATCTATAAATCTACAATTCAGTATCTGACTGTGACAGACGGTTCACGAGGAATAGTGATCTGACTGACTGCACATATAGAATAATTCATTATCCAGCTGACAAACTGCACATATGGAATAACCACAACGAGAGCTGATTCAACAGGCAGACACGGTGGCATAGTGGTTAGCACTGTTGCCTCACAGCACCAGGGACCCGGGTTCGAATCCGGCACATTCTCCCTGTGTTTGCGTGGGTTTCCTCCGGGTGCTCTGGTTTCCTCCCACAGTCCAAAGATGTGCGGGTTAGGTTGATTGGCTATGATAAATTGACCCTTAGTGTTAGGGGGATTAAATATGTGGGGTTACGGGGATAGGGTGGGATATGTGTTGGTGTAGGGGTTATGGGGATCGGGTGGGATATGTGTCGGTGCAGGCTCGATGGGCCGAAATGGCCTCTATCTGCACTGTGGGGTTTCTGTGAATCTTCTGTGAAAAAACATATGGAATCATTCACTGACAGACTGCACGTGCAAGGAATATAGAGTGGGAGACAGACAGCAAGAGAAAACGTGCAAGGCATAGCGAGGGGGAGACATAAAGCAGAGAGGAAACAGTGGGAAAGACTTATGGAAAGAGGTAGAGAAAAAGACTAAAATCAGACAACTAGGGTGAGTATCACAGAAACCCCACAGTGCAGATAGAGGCCATTTCGGCCCATCGAGCCTGCACCGGCACATATCCCACCCGATCCCCGTAACCCCTACACCAACACATATCCCACCCTATCCCTGTAACCCCACGTATTTAATCCCCCTAACACTAAGGGTCAATTTATCATAGCCAATCAACCTAACCTGCACATCTTTGGACTGTGGGAGGAAACCGGAGCACCCGGAGGAAACCCACGCAAACACGGGGAGAATGTGCAAACTCCACACAGACAGTCGCCCGAGGCCGGATTCGAACCCGGGTCCCTGGCGCTGTGAGGCAACAGTGCTAACCACTATGCCACCGTGCTGGAGACAGAAGGAATGAGTGGGAGACTTCGTTTTATCTTTGTTCGTGAGCAATGCTACAGGATGTCAACCAGTTTTATATAGAAAGGATTCTATTTTACATTACAACCTAGAGAGGGTAAGCAGTGATCAGAGGTCAATTATGGTTGGTCTATTAAAAAAATAACATGGAAATTTTAAAATCCTGAATTAACCCACACATTTTATTGCCCAAACTGCAAACTTCCCATCTAAAATACTTCCAACCCTCATTACTGAGGTGTAAAGACAATCAGGAATTGCCCTCTTGTGGCAAAGCCACCAAAGAGACTCTCACAGTAACTTGTACAATTGTCTTTAATCATTATTGTTACCTTTTAATGTTTGCCCTGTTTAAACAGCACAGGATCGATAAAATCGTGATTTGACGCGATGACGTCATCACGCGGGTCACGTGACGTTCCCAACGGCGGGAAGCGTGATGACGTCATGACATCAGGGTTGAAGGGCGTTTCCAGTTAGTCCTCGTGGAGTGAGCTAGTGTACAGACCTGTTTGGAGTTTCTCCTGCGTTTCTTGTTTTGTAATACTTTCAGTGCATTAAACTAAGTTTGTTAACTACCAGTTTAGTTCACAGTGTTTTTTGTTTTTGTTAGGAGTGCATAGACTCCTACACTGGTGACCCTGAATCCTCGCGATCGTTTTTCGCGGTGGACACGGAACGCAGGCCAGTGATGGATGCCAACGCTGTGGCCTTGAAGCTCCCCCAGTTCTGGGAACCACAGGCAGCCTCCTGGTTTGTGCAGGCCGAGGCGCAGTTTGAACTCTGCAACATCGTGCAGGACCAGACTCGATATTTGTACGTGGTCTCCGCCCTCGATAGCTCAACGACGTCGAGGATCATCAGCCTTCTGGAGAACCCCCCGAATGCTGACAAGTACGTAGCCATCAAGACTCGGCTGCTGCAGGTATTTGGCCTTACCAAGGTGGAGCGCGCTCGCCGCTTACTGACGCTACTGCGGTCCGAACCCCCATGTTTCCTGTTCCGCGAGCTGTTCCTCACGCAGCTGCCCGAACACGTCCAGGCAGCCCTCGCCAGATCGGACACCGGGGACTGCATCGCGCTCGCCGAAGAGGCGGATAAAATTTACGTGGTCCGGCAACAATACTGCGCCATCGCGCAACGCCCCGCCCCGAGGGGCCCAGCCCCGGCGCCTCCGACGGCCGGTTACTGTGACTACCACACTCGTTTCGACCCGAAGGCCCGCTGCTGCCGACCATCGTGTAGTTTCGTGCCCAGACCATCGAACAGACCGGCGCGAGTCAAGAACACCGGATCCGGTGCGTCCCCCGCGGCCACGATGGCGATCGGCGACTCCGGGAATCTCATGTATTTAACCGACTCCATCTCGGGCTGTCGTTTTCTGTGTGACACGGGGGCACAGTGTAGCATACTTCCCGCCTCGGTCCTCGACCTTCAGTCCGGCGGACGGGGTCCCCCCCTCCAAGCTGCCAACGGGGTACGATCCGCACTTGCGGGAAATGACGAGTGCAAGTCTGTTTCGGTGGCCAGCGCTTTACCTGGGATTTCGCAGGCCCTCTTGGGCGCCGACTTTTTAGGCGCCAACGGCCTGTTGGTGGATGTGAAAAATCGACGCCTCGTTCACGCCGCCACGCTCGACGCTATTTCAGGTGCGCACAGCACGGCTGCGCCGCACTCGGTCTCCTGCGCACGGCCACCTCCCAACGACTTCTCTCGCCTTCTCAGGGACTTCCCTGAGCTGACAAAGCCCACCTTTTCAGCTTTGACCGCCAAGCATCGGGTGGAGCATCATATTTCAACAACCGGCTCTCCCGTCTACGCCAGGGCGTAGCAAGAGAGCCCAGCAAGCTCGCGGCGGCGAAGGCGGAGTTCGCTGCGATGGAGAAGCTGGGGATTATTCGCCGGTCCAGTAGTCCCTGGTCTTCACCGCTCCACATCGTCCCAAAGCCCAGCGGGGGATGGCGGCCCTGTGGCGACTATAGTCGCCTCAATGAGCTAACGACGCCCGACCGTTACCCCATCCCCCACATACAAGATTTCTCTGCGCATTTGGCGGGGAAGTCAATATTCTCAAAGGTCGACCTCATCCGTGGGTACCATCAGGTCCCAGTGCACCCCCAGGATGTCGAAAAGACGGCGGTCATCACCCCTTTCGGACTTTTTGAATTCCTCCGCATGCCCTTTGGGCTTAAAAACACGGCGCAGGCGTTCCAGCGCCTTATGGACTCGGTTCTGTGGGACCTCGATTTTTTGTTTGTCTACTTGGATGCCATTCTGATTGCGAGCACCACAAAGGATGAACACCTCAAGCATCTCCGTGTCCTTTTTCAATGTCGTTTCGGCCTGGCGCAGCTCGATTTTCTAGGCCACCGCATAACTTCCGCAGGGGCAACGCCGCTTCGAGCTAAGGTGGAGGCGATCACGGCGTTCCCGAAGCCGCAATCTGTGAAAGCCTTACAGGAGTTCCTGGGGATGGTTAATTTTTACCACCGGTTCGTCCCCAGGGCGCCACAGCTCATGCGGCCGCTCTACGAGGCCCTCGGGCAAGACGGGAAAGGAGCCCGTGGTTTGGTCGCAAGAAATGGGTCGCGCCTTCGAGAATACGAAGACCACGCTCGCGAACGCGACGATGTTGGCACATTCACTGCCAGGAGCTATCATCGCCCTCACGATGGACGTGTCGGATTACGCTGTGGGGGCCGTCCAGGAGCAATGGGTCAACGGCGCATGGCAGCCTCTGGCATTTTTTAGCCGCCAGCTGCAACGGCACGAATGTCGGTACAGTACTTTCGACAGGGAGCTGTTAGCTTTGTTTTTGGCCATCCGCCA
The DNA here is from genome assembly GCF_052327205.1 of Somniosus microcephalus. Classification (NCBI taxonomy): domain Eukaryota; kingdom Metazoa; phylum Chordata; class Chondrichthyes; order Squaliformes; family Somniosidae; genus Somniosus; species Somniosus microcephalus. Next base: position 4,427,926 of record NC_141013.1, on the reverse strand, counting down.
CTTCCGATTCCTCCTCGAAGGGCGCCGCTTCACTGCGTTTGTTGACCACAAACTCTTGACGTTCGCAATGGCCAAGACAACTGAACCGTGGTCGGCTCGGCAACAACGGCAGCTGAGACTTACATCTCCGAGTTCACCACCGATGTCAGGCACGTGGCCAGCAAGGACAACGCTGTTGCTGATTGCCTCTCCTGCGCCGCCGTCCAATTAGGCATTGACTTCGCAAGAATGGCAGCCGACCAGGCTGCCGACCCGGAGACTCAGGCCTTTCGTTCTGTCCCCGCCAGCCTCCAGCCAAGAGATGTACCGTTCCATGCGGCAGGTACCACTCTACTCTGCGACGTTTCGTCGGGTGCACCCCGTCCGATTGTGCCGTCCACCTGGCGCCGAGGCGTTTTCGACGCCATACACGGGCTGTCGCATCCTGGAGTGCGGGCGGCGCAGAAGCTGCTAGTCTCCAAATTCGTATGGAGAGGAATACGCAAAGGCGTCCGCGACTGGGCGAACACTTGTGTGGTTTGTCAACGGGCCAAGGTGCAACGGCACGTCAAGGCTCCTCTGACCACCTTCGAGGTACCGGAGCGGCGTTTCGACCACATTCACGTTGACCTAGTGGGCCCACTTCCACCGTCCCGTAGTTTTACGCACCTTCTGACAATGGTGGATTGCACCACGAGGTGGCCGGAGGCGGTTCCCCTGACATCCACCACCTCTGCGGATGTCGCGCGAGCCTTCATTTCATCATGGGTAGCCCGGTTTGGTGTCCCTGCGGATATTTCGTCGGATCGCGGGCCGCAATTTTTGTCGGAACTATGGAATGAGGTAGCCTCAGTATTGGGCACTAAACTACACCGCACTACGGCTCATCACCCGCAAGCGAACGGCTTGTGCGAGCGGTTCCACCGTTCATTGAAGGCATCGCTCAGGGCCAGCCTTCTGGATGCAGCATGGGTCGATAAACTGCCGTGGGTGATGCTAGGACTGCGCACGGCGCCGAAGGAGGATCTACAGTCGTCGGCCGCGGAAATGGTTTACGGTCAGCCACTTCGAGTTCCGGGCGAGTTCCTGCCATCCCCTACGTGGCCGTGGTCTGCAGCCAGTCAGCGAGAGGCCCATCGGGACGCGGCTCAGTGTTTCCGCCCAGTTCCAACCTCGCAGCACGGTTTACCTTCTTCCAACATCCCTGGGGAGCTGTCAAAGGCCAAGTTCGTCTTTGTGCGCCAAGACGGCCATCGTACCCCGCTCGCACCTCCTTATGCAGGTCCGTTCCAGGTTCTACAGACCGGGGACAAGAGTTTTGTGATCGACGTCGGGGGCAAGCCTGATCACATCTCTGTTGATCGCCTCAAACCTGCGCACCTGGACCTCGAACAGCCGGTCGAACTGGCGCAGCCTCCGCGCCGGCCGCCGATATGCCTAACTGCACCGTGCTACCTGCCAGCTCGCCACCTGCTCAGCGTTTTCCTCTCCGGGAATTTAGGAGTCGGTCAAACAGGCTTGTCCGACCTCCTCGGCAATTGACTTTCCTCATTAAAGACAATTCTGGGGGGGGGGGGGGGGGGGGTATGTGGCAAAGCCACCAAAGAGACTCTCACAGTAACTTGTACAATTGTCTTTAATCATTATTGTTACCGTTTAATGTTTGCCCTGTTTAAACAGCGCGGGATCGATAAAATCGCGATCTGACGCGATGACGTCATCACGTGACGTTCCCAACGGCGGGAAACGTCATGACGTCAGGGCTGAAGGGCGTTTCCAGTTAGTCCTCGTGGAGTGAGCTAGTGTACAGACCTGTTTGGAGTTTCTCCTGCGTTTCTTGTTTTGTAATACTTTCAGTGCGTTAAACTAAGTTTGTTAACTCCCAGTTTAGTTCACAATGTTTTTGTTAGGAGTGCATAGACTCCTACACTCTAAGATTTCTCCGATCCACATTCTTTAAATGCAAGAAAAAACATGGCAACTTTTAAAAACTATGGCAAAATCTGTTGGAGATACACTTATATATTTCTCTTCCTATGCATTCAAATTGGGGTAGAAGCTTACTTATAACAGGTGTAGCTCACTTTTAACGGCACCTTAAGTATTACTCAAATGAATGAGGAAATATTTACATGGAACAAGCTTGCTCGAGTAAAACATCCAGTAAATTTAAGTTCCAAGGCTGATGGATTTATTAACAAGAGTCGGAACCAAATACCATGAGCTATGCTTTTCATTCAGCAAGTAGGGGAGGGAAACTTCTTTACAGCTCAGACTAATTTAGATTTGGAGCAGCTATTCAGAGCTGTCAGCTGACATGTACAGATAATCTGAATGCTTAGTGGTTCCTTTCTCAGAGGTCAGCCTTGGTTTCAGATAGTGAGACAGAAATCCTATTGAGAACATGTTGGCTCGCTAAAAAACCTGACCTACATTTGCACCTTAATTAAACACAGGATTTGCAGCAGAAAATTCTGTGGAGTGTTTTTTTACTCCATGGAAAAAAAGTGGGTATGTTTGCTCAGTAAAGAAGTATGGAGCGATCTCTGAACAAAATCATCACAATGGGTCAAGGTACCTGGTTTTGGAAGTGGGAGGAGGGGGAGAGAAAGAGAGCATGAGGGCAAAATATTGTTGCATCTAAGCCAGCCTCTCGCCCGACCAACACTGCGGTTTCACTCACATTGTGATTGTCCCCAAAATTTTTCCGACTGTAATCCTATTTAATTATCCCAACTACTGCCGAAGCAACTCTATTGCACAACCTACAGAACATGTAACATGCGCAACACAGCAAGTGTATATTCCCAAGCTTCATACTTAAAGGGTCTAACAAAGTTATTGTTAGTAAATTCCCCGTGGTTGTGAGGTCATGCCATCAGGAACACCTTTAAGCTGCTCTAACCTTCTGCCAAGAGTGTTCAATCCTAATATTACTCTTGTTCCCTCAATCTCAGAACCTCTTTCTTAAAGGTAGGTCACTAGCCTCAAAGTGTAGCAAAACTTTTATACATCTCGCCGAGTACAGGGTTCAACAAGGTAGATTTTGCCTCCTTGAGCTACACTTCCATTTTTCCTCAGGCTGTATGACCTAGATATTGGTGTTAACATATAAATGGTCTTGACTCAGAATTTTGTAAATTTGTTAGTGGGGTGCCACCATCAGATGCCATCTGTTCAAGGGGTTGGTGCAATTCTTTTAGATGTTCTACAGCAGTCTTTTACAAGTACAATACGAAAGCCCCTCCCAAAAACATACGCAACAGGATATGGAGCAAAAGTGTGTCACATTCAAACATGAGATGGTAAATTTAATAGGGACCATGGGATGACTCGAGTAGGAAATAGATGTGACTCAGTAAGTGATGCTCTTCTGAAGTTAGAATGGAGGCCTATTTTTGGGGCAGTACAAACTTTACACTAAGGCGTACTTCACTCTACAAATGGCCTGTGTACTAACTACCCTGGAAGGCCTCAATATTGAGGCCGAGTGCTTAAAGGTGGGTCACTAGCCTCGAAGTGTAGCAAAACCTTTTACACATCTTACTGAGTACAGGGTTCAACAAGGTAGATTTTGCCTCCTTGAGGCAAAAATTCCATGTTTCATTCTAATGAGAATAAAAAGATGTATAGAATGAGGAAAACTATAAATAAAATGGGAAATATAAACATTGGAGACAGAATATTATAATCTAAAATATTTGAAAGAGCAGATGGTTTACATCAATAGGAATTCTCCTAATGGACTTATACTTTCTTTGAGCAGGTTTCATAGGGTAGGCATAAAGATGATGTTTCCACTTGCGGGCAAGACCAGAACTAGGGGCCATAAATATAAGATAGTCTATAATAAATCCAACAGGGAATTCAGGAGAAACTTCTTTACCCAGAGGGTGGCTAGAATGTGGAACTCACTACCACAGGGAGTGGTTGAGGCGAATAGTATAGGTTTATTTAAGGGGAAGCTGGATAAACACGAGGGAGAAAGGAATAGAAGGTTATGTTGATAGGGTGAGATAAAGTAGGGTATGAGGAAGCTCATGTGGAGCATAAACACCGGCATGGACCAGTTGGGACGAATGGTCTGTTTTTGTGTTGTAAATCCTTTGTAACACTTTGTAATTCATTCTTCTGCAAGATTGCGCAAAATGACATAACACTAAGCAATAGCCGTTAACAGAATTTTAGAAAAGGTGACGAAGTAACAGATAATGGTTCTGGAGTGACACTGTGAAAGAGATCTGCACATTTACAATGAAGGAGCGAAATCCACTAACCTCCATTCACCTGGCTTTTCCGCCTTACTCTGGAGATTGGTTTGTTGGGTCTTGAGCCGGTATGGGGTGTTGACGTGATCATGTTATCATCTAGGTCACAATCAAGTCTACATTTTTTCTTCGGAGGATTCTCTGCTTCTGCCTGTGGATTGGACGCCAAAATGATCTTTGATTAACTCCCACTCTGACATCACTGGCGTTTCATTCAGACACGCACGTGCTCCACAGTTAAACCCAGAGCAACCACAAAAACATGGTCACATACAGTATCTAAATCGTCTCAAATTTCCCAAATTCTAGACGCATCATGATACAACTCGTTCTATAGTAAATTATAGATGACAATTATAACTCCGGTAATTTGAAAGTTACTCAGAATTTTAAACTATTTCTTCTGCCCCCAACCATTTTCTCGATTTCCAAGCCACCTCCAGCAGAATGGCTGCATGTGATTCCATTGAAACTGGCCTGGTATGTGAGCATGGCTTGGGGTGACCTTCCTCAGACTTTCCCTCTCCTATTAGAGAAGATGAGGGAGAAGGCTAGGTTTTCTGCAACAGCACAGTTGAAAAGAACAGGGATCACAGTCACTAACCAACGTCCTTCCATTCTGTGTTGCAGTATATATAAGCCTCTGCTGCATTTTGATTTGAAAAATGAGTCGTCTTCTTAAGCAGTCCCTCGGAACCGAGGATGACTTGCTTCCACATTAAAAATGAGTTCTCAGGTGACTGATGAGTCCAATGTGGGACCTACAGTCTCTGTCACAGGTGGGGCAGACGGTGGTTGAAGGGGCGGGTGGGTGGGGTGCTTGGGTTGACATGCGCTCCTTGCGCTGCCTGCGCTTGCTCCCGGCGAAGAGACTCCAGGTGTTCGGCGCATTCCCGGATGCTTCTCCTCCACTTTGTGCGGTCTTGGGCCAGGGATTCCCAAGTGTCGATGGGGATGTTACACTTTTCAAGGAGGCTTTGAGGGTGTCCTTGAAGCGTTGCCTCGGCCTACTTGGGGCTCTCTTGCCGTGCCGGAGCTCCGAGTAGAGCGCTTGTTTTGGGAGTCTCGTATCGGGCATGCGGACAATGTGACCCGCCCATCGGAGCTGATCGAGCGTGGTCAAAGCTTCGATGCTGGGGATGTTGGCCTGAGCATGAACACCGACGGTGCGCCTATCCTGCCAATGGATTGCAGGATCTTGCTGAGGCAGTGTTGGTGGTACCTCTCCAGTGCCTGCTGTACATGGTCCATGTCTCTGAGGCATACAGCAGGGCGGGTATCACTGCTGCTCTGTAGACCATGAGCTTAGTGCCGGGTTGGAGGTCCTGGTCTTCAAACACTCTCTTCCTCAGGCGACCGAAGGCTGCACTGGCACATTGAAGGCGGCGTTGGACTTAGTCGTCGACGTCTGCCCTTGTTGACAGTAGGCTCCCAAGGTATGGAAAGTGGTCCACGTTGTCCAAGGACTTGTCATGGATTTTGATAATCGGGGGGGGGGGGGGGGGGGGCAGTACTGTGTGGCGGGGACAGGTTGGTAGAGAACCTTTGTCTTACGGAGGTTTAGTGTAAGGCCTATGCTCTCGTACGCTTCGGTGAAGGTGTCGACCTCCGAGTAAGCGCAGACGCAAGCGTCGTCTGCATACTGTAATTCGACGACAGAGGATGGAACGACCTTGGATCTGGACTGGAGGCGACGGAGGTTGAACAGTTTCCCGTTTGTTCTGTAAATTAGCTCCACTCCAGTGGGGAGCTTACTGAGGGTGAGATGGAGCATTGCATCAAGGAAGATCGAGAAGAGCGTTGGTGCGATGACACAGCCTTGCTTGACCCCGGTTCGTACGTGAATTGGGTCTGTGGTGGAACCATTGGTCAGGATCACGGCTTGCATGTCATCGTGAAGCAGGCGGAGGATGACGGCAAACTTTTGAGGGCAGCCGAATTTGAGGAGGACACTCCATAATCCCTCACGGTTGACAGTGTCGAAGGCCTTTGTGTATATGGCCTTCTTTGATCTCACAAAGGCCTTAAAAATGAGTACCAATAGTGACACACACCTATCCCTTACCCCCAAGTTATATGCTCACAGAAATGAACAGCACCAATAATACCGTGCATGATTAAAATAGTTTTTCACGTTATTAACCATCAAGTGATTAAATCCTTCATTTAAATAATGCAATAAAGCATTTGTGTATGAGATAATAAAAAAGCTGCTGCACTGATTAAATCCCAAGGCTTTTAATCAGAGTATATGAGCAGGTCAATACCAAAGGCACTCAGGACAAAGATTTCACTGCTTTGTGCTATATTTTTCCTTTAAGTTTAATCTTTGTGTAGTGGCGATCTATGACACAGTTCTCCAAACAGGTCTTCTCCAGTAGCTTGTTGTTAAAAAAAGAACTCAGTTCCGGTTCATTTTTGCAAAGGCCAATTTTGTTCAAAAACCTCCCAGAGAAATGGGTCAAGTAAAACTGGCCAAATAGGAAATGCATGACATGCAGCAAACTCAATCATAGGCTTTTTGCTTTAGAACTGCAAAAATATTAGGTAACCAAAAACTAGTTTCTGGAACTGTCTGACTTCTCATTCTATCAGTAAACCAAACTCTCTCTGCTGCATGCAATATGATTACTTGTCAATGCACTTTGCATCATGACATTATTCCTGCAACATCCCATTCCAGTCACATGTGCAATTTAAGTTCTCTTTTTAAAATGAAATACTTTCTCCACTTTTCTTGCTAGATGAGTACCTTCTAATATGCACCATTTCCTAATCAAGAGGACAGGCAAACAGCCTGCTCCCAGCATCCAATGTGACTCTGTAACTGGCTGCTTGGAGCAGTAAGAGTGCAGGCTAAGCTGGATTACATTCTCACTTTCCTTCCTTCTCGCTGGGAAAGGTGCTTGGCTTCCTCTGCTAAGTCTTAGAACTTGCACGTGGGGAACCGCAACATGAACCATATATTATTAATTACAGACAGAGCAATAATGATGGATGATGAGGTGGGAGTGGCAGTGGGGAGGAAAGGCCCAAGTTTTTAACACTAAAGTTATCGCTTGAAAAGTGACTTTTCAGGTTTGTGGCAATAATTCTTCCCCTCTCTTGTTTAAGCTTGGATGACATTGCATACATAATGATTCTACTCCGGCCCGTCTGGATAAGCTGTTCTTTTCTATTCATGTCCTGAATGAGATGGAAGAGTACAGCACACATTGGGCAAGCATCAATGACTGAACCGTAATTAAGACTCCTGATGTGAGCTTTCTTCCTTTGAGACTTGGGTTCAAATCCAATTCAAAGTGATGGGATGAAAGTTTGCACTGTTGACTGGCCATAAAGGTCCTACAGGAAATGAACAATTCAAACCTTGTTCCTTGCAGGTACGGAACCACAGTACAAAATGCCAATTAATTGGCAATATCACTTAATAAGTCACTTTAGAAAAATCACAAAATCTGGTATGGAAACTGGAAAAATTCTCTTTCCTCAAATGGTGGTAAAAGCATTTTTATTGGGGCGGAAAGGACTGGACTTCACTTGAACCTGGGACTTGACCCGAGAAGCCAAAATGGAAAGCTTCCATTCCCCAGCCATGAAATCCTTCACACCCCAGTAAGCACAAAAATTAACGAAAATATATGTTTAATTGAGAACTTGTCGACGTGTCTAGGTAGATGGTAAAACATCTTGATGCTGCAATGCAGTGATAAAGGGTAGCATAAGCAACTAAAGAACAGAAAAGGCAAGCTTATTAAACTATCTCCTTCCAACGTACTGTGTAAAATCTGCACTAATTTAGAATGTCTGCAGTTTTTTAATCTCCAGGCAGAGGTGAATAACCAGGGTTTAAAACGCTCAAGTGTGGAAGAGCAAGAATCATCTTGCAGCAAAGGCAACTGAACAGAGCACTAGGATATTACAAACTACATTTCTCTCAAGTGTCCTTGCCAATCCTTTCTCCCTCACAGCTCTTCCCTATACTCTGGCTGCCTACAGAGCTCCAGTAAAGTGGAGATCATTTTAGTTATCAGCCAGTCCTGCTTGTAAAACATTCAGATTATGACATTCAGCACGCGTCCGACGGCTATCTGATCATCGTACCTTTGCTGCAGTTCCTCGAATAAGTCTTTTAATTGACGAGAGCAAACCAGTTTCCTTCTTCTGTGGTTTTGCCCCCATAACAGGTATCGAATCGTCTACATCAGAGCGCTTCCGCTTTGTCTTTTCTGCTCGTGATGCATGGACAGGGTTTGTCTGCTGAGAAGCCTTTCGCATTCTCAGCCTCATTCTGGAAAGGTGTCACATGTACAACTGCAGGAATAGAAAAATATAGAAACTAAATGAGTTATCAATGAATGCGTAGGACACAAAAGTCACCGGTAGTCCAGCTGATCAACCCATGTAAATGCGAGAGAGACCTGGTGAACTGGACCAGTACAATCATTCTAGCTCCCCACACTAAACTCTTACATGCAGGAAGCTTACCTCCAGACATTCTTGAATATAAGGGAAAACATTTTTAAAATTTGTTTTGCCCTATTGGTGGACTTGATGTAAAACGAAACCACTTGCTTTCAGCTGCTGGTTTTATGGTGGTCTGATTCTGCAGCCCTTTTTTGAGCCCCCAAAGGCAGTACATGAATAATGAATATCTTTCAGGTTGTGTTTTTCAATCACAGAAAACTCTTGATAATTACCACAGTGCATCAGACTTTTAGTATAATGAGACAGGTACAGTGGAATTGTTGGAACTGGTTAATACATCAAACTAGGCTCCACTATGGTATTTATTCCAACCTTTCAACCAGGTTAACATTACAATACTAATGCCAGCTGCCTAACAAAATGGTAACAATCTTCACCAGCTTGTTGGTTAGCACTCTTAGCCATAGAACAAGAAAATAGAAGTATTAATGGTCCAAACACAAAGAGATTCACCTATACATGAATATGGCCACTGTCAAAATCAATATACAAGCATTTCACTAATAAACTGGAGCCACACAACTCCAACCAAGCTGTGCGGAGGAGGCAAAATTGCCTATTTCAGATTTACAAAGCAGACATACAAAAATAAAGTTAAAATCAACTACAAAATATTCAAAAACACAATTTTACAAGGATAGATTAAAATATAAAAGGAATAGATTTTAAATACAAGGAACTATTGAAGATTAAGTGCCTGAAAATATGAAATAAGTTGTCGGGGCGGAGAATTCAGAGACAGCCGAGATACATCAGGAAACAATAGTTTGGCAAGTACTGCAGTCAGATTGCATATTGATCAAGACTATCTGCCAACCAAAGCTGGCCCTTTTATAGCTTTGCAGCTTTATTTTTTAACGTTATGGAGTGTCCCTTAAAGGTGGAGTACTTTAAAATGTTCAACTTGTGAAATACATGCCCCATTTTAATCACAATTGCAAAAATGATTCAGCAAATGCCCAATCTTTGAGACCATTGAATCTTCCTTGTTAAAGGTGTTTTCTCCCTGTTTCCACGATCACACCAACTGTAGCCAACCCATTCCCAAGCCACAGCTAATTTAAAGAAAGACCTCGAAGATGGAAGTGTAAGTTGCCTTTTTTTTGGGTGAAGGGTCTCCTTATTGGACAACATTTTCTCCCCTCCCTCCCCCAGCAGAAGCACCAAGCACAGCTTTGATTTGTGGTAATGTTCCCCTTGCTCAGCCTCTCAACAGTGTGCTTTAATCCAACTTCAGAAGAGCACTTAGCACATTCCCACTGCCCAAGCAAATCGAGCAAGGAGAATCTGTGCCAATTATTGCAAGTTATGGTCAGTTCTGCGGTGAATTCACACCCACTAGTAACTGAGTGGACAAAGGTGTAAAACTCCTTTCACTTGGGACTCATGAGCCAACGTGGACATTTTCATCCTATAAGGCTCGTGTGGAGCATAAACACCAGCAGAGACCAGTGGGCCAACTGGCCTGTTTCTGTGCTGTAATTCTATGTAAGTCAGTACAAGATACTTAAGAAAAGACATACTTGCTCTCGAGTCAGTACAAAGAAGGTTCACTCGGTTAATCCCGGGGATGAGCATATGAGGAGAGGTTGAGTAGATTGGGACTCTACTCATTGGAGTTCAGAAGAATGAGAGGTGATCTTATTGAAACACATAAGATTGTGAAGGGGTTGGATCGGGTGGATGCGGGGAGGATGTTCCTGATGATGGGTGAAACTAGAACTAGGGGGCATAGTCTTAGAATAAGGGGCTGCTCTTTCAAAACTGAGATGAGGAGGAACTACTTCACTCAAGAGGGTGGTAGGTCCATGGAATATGCTGCCCCAAAAAGCTGTAGAAGCTACATCATTACATAAATTTAAAACAGAAATAGACAGTTTCCTAGAAGTAAAGGGAATTAAGGGTTATGGGGAGCGGGCAGGAATTTGGACATGAGTCTAGGTTCGGATCGGTCATGGCCCTGTGGGTAGTGGAGCGGGCCCAGGGGCCGTGTAGCCTGATCCTGCTCCGATTTCGTGTGTCTAATTCTGTTAGATTCAGGAGATGGTTCTGTGATAGTGGATTGGCGGTTAGGATCAGATCAGCCATGATCTTAATGAACGGCGGAGCAGGCTCGAGGGGCCGATTGGCCTACTCCTGCTCCTATTTCTTATGTTCTTATTTGAACTCAGCTACCAAAGGGGTGAAGGGCAATGCTCAAATCTACATGTGGACCAGTCCAATGACAAACTGTATTAAACTGAATCAGAAGAACATATAGACCAATGAACATATTTTAATTCATACCAAGTTTTCTTAATTTTGGCACTAAAATGATACAATACTACAAAAAAATCAAGCAACATTACTTTTGTAAATACATTACTTCCAGCTATTGTCACCTTGCTCCTTCAGAGCCATTCAAAGATTCATGTAGGAAACAGCACACTGACAGGCAAAGATCAGGGAATTAAATCTTACTTACAGTCTTAAGAAAATAGTGCAGGACAGGAGTGCTGTTTATTTTAGCATTGGGAATGAACAGGTGAACAGCACGGTGCAGAAACAAGTCAAGTCACGTGGTGCGAAACCTAGAAACAAAAAGAATTACAACTAGGCTGGAGAATTCAGAGTACAGAGTCACACACATTAGACAATCAGCACCAATCTTTGAGAAGATGTTTTAGTACACACACCTGATCAAATTTTCCCAATGACTCTCATTATCACAAAATTATACAGTACACGTTTTATGTCTTATTAGCTGCATTAACGAGAGCAATTAACAGAAAACATGATTTCTGTGATCCATGCAACACACCGTGTTATTATTCTAGACCTAAAACATTTTTAAAGTTACACAGTTTTCCACCTCTGCTGTGTGGGGTACCTGTGACAAATACAGGCACTCCAAAACACACCACCTCTCCCCCTACCCGTCCCCTGCCCGCCCCCGCACACTCGAACTTCCAAAAGTCTGCTTCAACTCCTAAAGGTAAACAGTGTTATCATTAAAGGAACACTTTTCCAATAGTATAAAACAAACATGTTATGAAATTGACAAATACAGAAACAAATATAAAATCCACACGCCAGAGACAATTAGAATAGTCACAAAGGAAAATTATGCAGAAAAACCATTACAGCAAATAAAAATAAGCACAACTTCCAGTCTGTACCTCTCATTGTTTATGGACAATTAGTTAATCATGACAATGACAGCAACAATCAGAAAACAAACACATTCATGAAATAGCCAGTTCATACTGTCAACAGCTGTCATTATATCATGGTAGCCAAAAAATTGTAAGGCAGTTCTCGAAAAGGCTGAGGGGTGACCTGATAGAGGTCTTTAAGATTATGAAAGGGTTCAATAGGGTAGACATAGAGAAGATGGTTCCACTTGTGGAGGAGACCAGAACTAGGGGTCATAAATATAAGATAGTCACTGATAAATCCAATAGGGAATTCAGGAAAAACTTCTTTACCCAGAGAATGGTGAGAATGTGGAACTCGGAGCGGTTGAGGCAAATAACATAGGTGCATTTAAGAGGAAGCTAGACAAACACATGAGGGAGAAAGGAATGAAGGATATGTTGATGTGGTGAGATGAAGTAAGGTGGGAGGAGGTTTGTGTGGATCATAAACACCGGCACAGACCTGTTGGGCTGAAGGGCCAGTTTCTGTGGTTAATACTGTGTAATGAGTATGCCAAGGTATCCAAGCAGGATACCAATAAATGCAGGAGTCACATTCCCCCATTTAAAAGAAAAAAATCTCTCATCCACCCCACCAATTTCCCACTCATGCTGGGGTGCAGCTCCATGGGTACACTCAGGTACCCCCCATAAGTAACCATTGAATATTCACGCAGAGTCTAGTTCGTCTCTTTTTGACCATGGGAGACAATCATCATAGCCATAGAGAAGATGGTTCCACTTGCAGGGGAGGCCAGAACTAGGGGCCATAAATAAAAGATAGTCACTAATAAATCCAATAGGGAATTCAGGAGAAACTTCTTTACCCAGAGAGTAGTTAGAACGTTTGCGGAACACCTCCGTTCAATCCGTAAGGGGGACCCCGAGCTTCCGGTCACCTGTCACTTTAATTCTCCGCTCCACTCCCACTCTGGCCTCTCCATCCTCGGCCTCTTGCACTGTTCCAATGAAGCTCGGTGTAAGCTCGAGGAACAGCACCTCATCGTTCAATTAGGCACTTTACAGCCTCCTGGACTCAACATCGAGTTCAACAATTTCAGACCATAACCTCTGCCCCTATCATTTTTTTTCTCTCTCTCACATGGCAGCTGTTGATCATCCTGCCATCGCCATTTACACTTCATCTAGAGTCATCTGTTGTTTCTTAACTTGTCCCATTACCATCTCCTTTTGCCTCGCACCATCATCCCTTTTGTCTCTGAATCTCTCCTGCCTTCCATCCTATCACAGACCTTCCCTTTTGTTCTTTCCTCCCCTCCCCCCTCTCCCTGCCCCTGCACTTGCTTAAAAACCTGTTACATCTCCAGCTTTTTCCAGTTCTGACGGAGGGTCATCGACCTGAAACGTTAACTGTTTCTCTCTCCACGGATGCTGCCTGGCCTGCTGAGTATTTCCAGCATTTTCTGTTTTTATTAGCCAAGTCCAGCCCTGACATCGCTAGTCTTCTATCCTTCACCACTGGCTATCCAACGTTTACATATTGGACCAATGTGCACTTTTCACAGAAAAATTGACAATTGTGAAATACAATCCTCAAAACACCAGAAATCCTGTGTAATGGAAACAGAGTTTGACTGATTCAGTTACTGCAAAACAGCGGCTCTATTTTAAATATAGGGCATTACAAAAATGAAGCAACTTTGTCCATTAGATTATTTAACAGATTCTTTGTTTGTGGCCACAGAACAAACAAGGTTAAAAAGCTAGTTATTGGTATCTGTTCTTGCAATCTGCGAGGATTATAGGTCACAGCCTGGCTCATATCTACATCTCAGGGCAAGACAGAGATGTATAGATCATGGAGTCTCTGGAATGCATGGTCTGATCACTACATGGATGGAGACCCATCTATTGGATCACTCAACGTATTTGACACAGATCACGGAATCAAGCCAAAAATCCTGAGACATCCTCGGGTCTTTGTTTTGATTGCTCTGTGTGGGGTGAAAATGTGGGTCTGTTCTGTGACAGGGCAGGGCTAATGATTCTTTGTACATCCTTTAATGCTCAGCTCTGTGCCCCAGAGCTTTTTATTGTTTGGGTATATTTGACTGCCCGTGCTGAACTCAGCAATGATAGTGAACTAGGCAGAGTTAGGGGAGTGTTTCACCATGCAACAAGTGAGCATGTTTCAAGGATAATTTTACATCAAAAGATAGTTCAGAAGAATTGTAAAAATTGTAATTAATGTAAATATACAATTTGCAATGAGTAATGTTTTCAGATAGAGTGCATATTCACCCACCTACCAGATCAGCAGGAGTACAACCCAAAGTCTTGCTACATTTACCTAGATGTTGGGCAGATAAAGGTACACTCTGGTGCATAGAGGATGTGTGAGCGGGAAGCTTAAAAAGGCTTCAGAGACCCAGGTAAGGCCTCAGACCGCGGGTGTCGGCGGGAGGCGCGAGCGGGAAGCTTAAAAAGGCTTCAGAGACCCAGGTAAGGCCTCAGACCACGGGTGTCAGCGGGAGGCACGAGCGGGAAGCTTAAAAAGGCTTCAGAGACCAGGTAAGGTGTACCAATCTCCAGTCTCCGAAGTCAGAGGGAAGGAGAGAGGTAAAAAGTAATCCAAGTGTGACGTCACCAGAAAGCGGGTAAGTGATTGGTTGGTAAGTATTTCTCTATTTTTTAAGCTTAAACTCTGTGGTTTAGAGTTTCTAAGGTGCGATATTCATCATCTAGAATTGGGGCAGAGGGTATTTAAAAATATTAATAAATTTAATTAATTACATAGAATGGGTGATCAGGTGATGTGTTGCTGCTGCAATATGTGGGAGCTGGTGGACACCATTGATGCTCACGGTGATCACATTTGCAGTAAGTGTTGGCTGCTCGAGGAATTCCAGCTCCGTGTTGAAGAGCTGGAGTCCGAGCTTCAAACACTCAGACACATCAGGGAGGGGGAGAGTTACCTGGACTCTGTGTATCAGGAGGTAGTCACACCAATTAGATTAATTAATTCAGATGTAGTCCGTGGCCAGGGTCAGGATGGTGTGACTAGAAGTGAGGCAGGTACGGGGATCCAGGAGGTAGTGTTGGAGGAGCCGCAGCCCTTGCTCTTGTCCAACAGGTTTGAGGCTCTTACTCCGTGAGGATGGGAACAGGGACTGCGGGGAGGATGAGCAACCTGGCCACAGCACCGTGGAGCGGGGGGCCATTCAAGTGGGGGGAGTTAAAAGAAATGTTGTAGTGGTAGGGGATAGTATCGTTAGGGGGATAGATAGAGTTCTTTGCAGCTGAGAGCGAGAGTCCCGAAGGCTGTGTTGCCTGCCCGGTGCCAGGGTTAAGGACATCTCCTCTGGGCTGGAGAGAAACTTGGAGGGGGAGGATCCAGTTGTCGTGGTCCATGTTGGTACCAACGACATAGATAGGACAAGGAAGGAGGTTCTGCTGAGGGGGTTTGAGCAGCTAGGGGCCAAATTAAAAAGCAGAACCACAAGGGTAATAATCTCTGGATTACTACCTGAGCCACGTGCAAATTTGGCTAGGGTAAATAAAATTAGAGAGTTAAATGCGTGGCTCAAAGACTGGTGTGGGAGAAATGGGTTTTGCTTCCTGGGACACTGGCATCAGTACTGGGACAGGAGAGAGCTGTTCCGTTGGGACGGACTTCACTTGGCCAGTGCTGGGACTAGAATCCTGGCGAATCGAATAACTAGGGCTGTAGAGAGGGCTTTAAACTAATTAGTGGGGGGGAGGTTTTAAGAGAGCGAAAAATAAAAATGACAGCAGAGAAGGCAATAGAGCAAGGTAGTAGTGGGGGAATTAAAAACCAGAGCATGTCAGGAAGGGACAGAATGTATAATGATAAGGGTAAAGTAGTAAAAGGGGTAAAAGCAGGAATAAATTGTCAGAAAACATATTTGAAAGTTCTTTATCTGAATGCACGCAGCATTCGTAACAAAATTGACGAGTTGACGGTGCAAATAACTACACATGGGTATGATCTGGTGGCCATTACGGAAACATGGCTGCAAGATAATCATGAATGGGAACTAAACATACAAGGGTATTTGACAATTAGGAAGGACAGACAGGAAGGAAAGGGAGGTGGGGTTGCTATGTTAATCAAGGATGGAATCACTGCAATAGTCAGAAATGATATTGGGTCAAAGGATCAGGATAGTGAAACAGTTTGGGTGGAGATAAGGAATAATAATGAGAAAAAGTCACTAGTGGGCATAGTCTATAGGCCTCCTAACAGTTGCAACTCTGTTGGTCGGAGTATAAATCAGGAAATAGTTGGGGCTTGTAATAAGGGAACAGCTATAATCATGGGGGATTTTAACTTTCATATTGACTGGACTAATCAAATTGGGCATGGCAGCATTGAGGAAGAGTTCATAGAGTGTATTAGGGACAGGTTCCTTGAGCAGTATGTAACTGAACCAACCAGGGGGCAGGCAATCTTAGATCTGGTCCTGTGTAATGAGACAGGATTAATAAAAAATGTCCTAGTAAAGGATCCCCTTGGAATGAGTGACCATAATATGGTTGAATTCCAAATTCAGTTTGAGGGTGAGAGAGTTGGATTTCAAACCAGCGTACTAAGCTTAAATAAAGGAGACTATGAAGGTATGAGAGTAGAATTGACTAAAGTGGACTGGGAAAACAGATTAAAATGTAAGACGGTACAAGAGCAGTGGTCTACATTCAAGGAGATATTTCACATCTTTCAAGATAAATATATTCCACTGAGGAAAAAGGGGAGTAAAAGAAAAGACAGCCATCCGTGGCTTAGTAAAGTAATAAAGGATAGTATTCGACTGAAAACAAGGGCATATAAATTAGCCAAATCTAGTGGGAGGATAGAAGATTGGGAAGCATTTAAAAGCCAGCAAACAATAACTAAAAGGTTAATTAAGAAAGGGAAGATAGATTATGAAAGTAAACTAGCAAAAAATATAAAAACAGATAGCAAGTTTCTACAGCTATATAAAAAGAAAAAGGGTGGCTAAAGTGAACGTTGGTCCCTTAGGGGATGGGACTGGGAAACTAGTGGTGGGGAACATGAAGATGGCAAAGACGCTGAACAAATATTTTGTATCAGTCTTTACAGTAGAGGACACTAAAAATATCCCAACACTGGACAAACAGGGGGCAATGGGGGGGGAGGAGCTAAACACGATTCAAATCACTAAGGAGATGGTACTCAGTAAAATAATGGGACTTAAGGCGGATAAATCCCCCGGACCTGATGGCCTACATCCTAGGGTCTTGAGAGAAGTGGCGGTAGGGATTGTGGATGCATTGGTGATCATTTTCCAGAACTCCCTGGACTCAGGAAAGGTCCCAGCAGATTGGAAAACTGCTAATGTAACACCCTTATTTAAGAAGGGCAGTAGACAAAAAGCTGGAAACTATAGACCAGTTAGCCTAACATCTGTGGTTGGCAAAATGTTGGAGTCCATTATTAAGGAAACAGTAACAGAGCATTTGGATAAACATAATTTAATAGGACAGAGTCAGCATGGTTTTACAAAGGGGAAGTCATGTTTGACAAATTTGCTCGAATTCTTTGAGGATGTAACATACAGGGTGGATAAAGGGGAACCAGTGGATGTAGTGTATTTGGACTTCCAAAAGGCATTTGACAAGGTTCCACACAAAAGATTACTGATCAAGATAAAAAATCACGGGATTGGGGGTAATATACTGGAATGGGTGGAAGATTGGCTATCTAACAGAAAACAAAGAGTTGGAATAAATGGTTCGTTCTCGGGTTGGTAATCAGTAACTAGTGGTGTTCCGCAGGGGTCAGTGCTGGGACCCCAACTCTTTACAATCTATATTAACGATTTGGAGGAAGGGACCGAGTGCAACATATCCAAGTTTGCCGACGATACAAAGATGGGAGGGGAAGCAGTGAGTGAGGAGGACATAAAAAACCTGCAAAAGGACATAGACAGGCTAAGTGAGTGGGCAGAGATTTGGCAGATCCAATATAATGTTGGAAAGTGTGAGGTTATGCACTTTGATTTTTTCTGCCAAAGAGCAAGTTATTATCTAAATGGAGAGAAACTGCAAAGTGCTACAGTACAAAGGGATCTGGGGGTCCTGGTGCATGAAACACAAAAAGTTAGTATGCAGGTGCAGCAGGTGATCAGGAAGGCCAATGGAATCTTGGCTTTTATTGCAAGGGGGATGGAGTATAAAAACAGGGAAGTCTTGCTGCAGTTGTACAGGGTATTGGTGAGGCCACACCTGGAATACTGCGTGCAGTTTTGGTTTCCATATTTAAGAAAAGATATACTTGCTCTCGAGGCGGTTCAGAGAAGGTTCACTCGGTTGATTCCAGAGATGAGGGGGTTGACGTATCAGGAAAGGTTGAGTAGGTTGGGACTCTACTCATTGGAGTTCAGAAGAATGAGAGGCGATCTTATCGAAACATATAAGATTGTGAGGGGGCTTGATCGGGTGGATGCGGTGAGGATGTTTCAACTGATGGGTGAGACTAGAACTAGGGGACACAATCTTAGAATAAGGGGCTGCCCTTTCCAAACTGAGATGAGGAGAAACTTCTTCACTCAGAGGGTAGTAAATCTATGGAATTTGCTACCCCAGAGCTGTGGAAGCTGCAACATTAAATAAATTTAAAATGGAGATAGACATTTTCCTAGCAGATAAGGGAATTAGGGGTTACGGGGAGAGGGCAGGGAAGTGGACGCAAGTCTAGATTCAGATCAGCCATGATCCTATTGAATGGCGGAGCAGGCCTGAGGGGCCATATGGCCTACTCCTGCTCCTATTTCTTATGTTCTTATATGTACAAGGAGATGATCTGGCATACAAACAAAACTGTAAACTGTAATGTAGAGGAGCAACTCAGCCCACATATTATCATAACTGGTAAAAAGCAGTTACTTTGCAGTGAGGATGCAGATAACGGTTCCAGACTTCTTTCCTCGTGATTGGGTGGGCGGCGAGGGGGAAGAGATAGTATCTCAGCCCTCAGTAGAAAATGAGACCTACTTTTGAACCACCAATATTCTCCAACCCCACAGGTGCTGAGATCGTAAGAAGCTGGGGTTGTTCTCTTTAGAGCAGAGAAGGTTAAGGGGAGATTTAATAGAGGTGCTCAAAATTATGATTGAGTACATAGGGAGAAACTGTTTCCACTGGCAGGAGGGTCGGTAACCAGAGGACTGAGATTTAAGGTAATTGGCGAAAAAACCAGAGGCGACATAAGGAGAGTTTTTTTTAAGCAGCGATTTATGATCTGGAATACACTGCCTGAAAGGGCAGTGGAAGCAGATTCAATAGTAACTTTCAAAAGGGAATTGGATAAATACTTGAAAAGGAAAGCTTTGGAGGGCTGTAGGGAAAGCACGGGGACTAATTGGATAGCTCTTTCAAAAAGCCGGCACAGGCACGACAGGCCGAACGGCCTCCTGCTGCACTGTACGATTCTATAATTCTATCCGTTTGTGCAGAATGAGTTTGGTGACATCGCCACCCCAGGCCTTTTTCTATGAGCACACTTGGATTGCTGAAATTCAATACCCACACAAAGGCCAGAAGGCTCAACTGCACATCACAGTCCACTGAAACTGGAACGTACAGCTAAAGCAAGTGATGTGTTTAAGTGATGCACCATACTCGGGCCTCTCTCTGTTTTCTGTTGCATGAATTGTACAAGATGTAAGCTTTAGTTAAACTAGAAGATCTCCTGTGGTGTTGCTCGGAGGCTGAAAAAGGGGTCAGGGTGTGCCTGGAGGGGTCAGACACAGGGAGAATCAACAGCTCAGGTGGAGGATAAGCTATGAGGCTTAGGGCCTCATGGTGGGTGGATATAAATAATGTAGTTTTAGGCCTGTTAAAAAATAAAAATAGACACAAATGTTTAAATGGGTTGATCAGCAGGAGTATTTTTGATGTTAGGAGTGAAATTCATCACACTGAGTAAGACAGACAAATCAATTCTGACAAAAGGAGCTGGGATTGTTACCATTAGAAGCGAGACATCAAAATAGATCCCATTTTAAAGCAGACTGAGGTTGACAAGTCTGAGACTCAGATTTAGTTTTGCTACAGTTAATTTCTCATTAAGTCCCTCAATTATTTACATACATTTATGGATGTACGTTTTTGTACACGTGTACGTACATATATCTCCTATTGGGATTTTTAAAAAGATTGCTCTTGGCGAGTAATGTTCCCTTTAAGCTGCACTGCGGTACAGCGCTCTGGACCTCCCGCGCAGCCGGCTCACCGGCAAGTCAACAGGAAAAACCACGCATGCGTGGTATTTTGAATGGGCCGCGCAGCCCCTTAAAGGAGCCGTGCACACATCCAAAAAAATTAAAGGGAACATCGTTGACAAGTATGCGATATCGGCAAGGCTAAATTTATTGTCCATCACTGGCTGCTCTGACAACTCGAGTTCACCATTTCGAGTGGACTAGAATCACGTGTCGGTCAGGCTGAGTAGGGCTAGGATACATTCTGAGCACCCAGATTAGATGCCACCCCAAGTCATCCACATTTGCCTAAGTGGATACAAAAGATGTAATGTTTAATAACTGATTCTGCTCATTCAAGCATGGACTTTTCATAGGCTATATATAACTAATCAGGGCAATATTTTATTAGTTTATGTTGACTGATTCAATGCTATAGAGACTACGGACAAGAGAATTACATCATGGAAACCACTTGACATTTTGATGCCAGTGTATTCCCAGAGAGGTCTAGTGTCAACATCCTTTCGTTACTCCTACAAAACTTGGATTACAAATTCAGCCTGCACGCCAGTCTCATTTCTATAACAAAAAAGAGAAATGCAACTATAAACAAGCTTAAAATTAAATTCATAAATGCAAGTGTTTCTGCAAGGCTTTTAAGGAATAAAGACGAACGACAGCCACATGAACATGTCACTTTCCAAACATGTCATGCCCACTAAAACAACTCTGGAGAAGTTGCAGATGGATCTGTACTCAACTGCTGCACTAAGGATAATGTTGGAAGATACTGGAATCTAGAGGATTAAGATCAGCTGTTCTTAAGGCTCATGTCTGACAGCTGAAGTAAAATGGATACTGCGGAAAAAAATCTAGTTTTGGATTTTTTTCACTAATCAATCATGTTTTGGTAACTGTAGAGCCACAATGTTGTGCCAACACATCTGGTCTGTCTCTCCCGGTGTCTTGACGTCAGGGCCAATTACGGATGGCTTAGGTCAGAAGAGCAGTGCCAAAATGGGATAGACCATTTGCGCGCGTTATTGCTTTCACTGACGGGACTAACTACAACATGCAGAGACAGGAAACTAGGTAGTCTGAAGCGGGGGCTTTTGAGCACTTTTGGTTCAACGATGAAAATTATGCTTACAGCATGCAGGTTTCAGAATAGAGTGAAGCTCATTCATAAAAGTGTGCGTCATAGAAATAAGTCATAATACTCCAGGGTAGGATTTGAGTCACTTGACTCAGCTTTACAAGACTAGTTCAGACAAGTTGAAAGGAACTGGCACTTTCATTTTCAGAAGTAACCATGATATAAATCTGTCACAGACATAGCACCCCTCCCCTGCCATCATTACAGGTTGAGCTGGGATGAAGAGTTGTACATTTTAACAGCCACTGTTCAATTTAAACAGTTGCGTTTAAACAAGGGTTTTGCAAAAATGGGGAAGACTTGCTCCATGCATACACAAACTCAATCAATTAGTATTTTTAAACACTGAACAGCTTTTTTGTCTTTTTTTCTTTTAACCTCTCCCAAACTTGCATTCTTCTTTCAGGCACCAAAGCCTAATTTGAGAGCCCGATGATATAGTATGCCTCATATAAACTAACAGCACCATGAAGTATTCCAGGATGTTCAAATCCCTAAAAGTTTGTAGTCATAACAAACATTTGATACAAAGTAGTTTTATAAACTCAGTAATTTAGAAAGCTTCTCAGAAACCCAAGGCCTCTTTCTCTCTCTCCTCCCACCCTCACCGACTCCATTCTGCAACGTGTGGGCTTTTGTCATTCAGGTATGACATTAGCATACCTTCCCCCACAAACTTTAATAGAATTAATAGTAAGATGAAACTGATGAGACTCATTTTTGGACGTCACTTGAAGTTCCAAGAGCCAACAGGTCAAACATTAATCTACTGGATACGATACTTATACACCCACCTAATTTTGAAAAAAAAACACTGAGGAAGAGCTTGGCGCAGGGGACGGGAGGAAGGGTAAAGACTCGAACTATTGTTTCACACTGGATCAGTGATTGAAAGGAATGGATGAGAAATTACAGTACAGCACCCAGTGATCGAAATGTTAACTTGTTGTAGGGGTTGCTATTCTTAATGGCCCCAATTTTACTTCCCATCCTGTACTATTTTAAATGGCAGCTCATATGCAGTTCTGCTGTGATGAGGTTCAGAATGGATTCTGGGCATTCCCCCATCCCAGGGGAGGGGAGAGAGAGAAAAAGGCAGAAAGAAAAACAAATCAGGATATATCACCAAGTTCTTTCTACAGTACCACACCAGGGATAGGATTGCCACTGACTTCTCCAGGAAGAACACACTGCCAGTATTATCCACACAGATTATTAGAACTAGAGGGGAACACTCCTGAAAGATAAGCAGGCCTCTTTCACCCTGCATAAATCTGCAGAGATGTAAATAGCTAGCTTAGTTAACACTTGCATAGGGTTTATTCTTTAAACAAAGCAGGGGATGAAAAGAATATTAAGCAAATTAGAGAAGCACCAGTATGCTTAAGCCTGTATCAGCCACCTAGTCATATAATACACAGAAGATACAACACTTGCCTGTTAAAATAAAATTTAATACCATTTCTGGTCTAATCATGGGGCTCCCAAGGAGGCCCCCATCCATTTAACATTTGTGTATTTGAATTTTTGAGAAGAAGGTGGTGAAGCTCAACTCCTTTCCAACTCTTCACACTTTAGCTAATGTAAATTTTCTAGACATGAGCTCATACTGGATTCCTTTTATTCATATCAAAAAATAAAAATGTTAAACTGCTGTACAGCGATGACTTTGTCTTGTTCATGGGTTACAACACCATCAGTTAAAACCACAAGATCGCTAAAGCACTCTGAGGCTAGCCACCAATTATTCAACTCTGTCACACTTGTTGGACTCAGTGACTCCTTCAAATTACTTCTCTCGATGAGGTCACGATCAGTCATCTAAACGGAAAAGCAGGTCCACCCCAATCCTTTGATTTGAATAGCAAATCTCGCAGCAGAAAATGGTCCTCATTCTGACCGTTTGAAAATATTAATCAATCACTAATTGGGGTGGCATTGATTAAAACATAGCCAGGACGCAAATGCAAAACTTTCCCAAGGCATTTTTACATTAATACACAAGGAAAATAGCACTCAACACTCGTGGTCTATGAGGAGTTTGTCCTCTTCGGTGCCAGCGTGCTGCATTGCAGCTGGTGCCAATGAAAAACCAATAGAAAGGAAGATCACATTTTACAGGACCTCCTACAGCAACTCTTGGAGCCCACGATAAGTTTGGTCTGGATGCCATTGGAGGCAGGAATCCCATTCCCTTTACAGGAAACTTTGGTTTATCCGGAGGCTAACTGTCCGGAATGCTCGAGCCACCGGCAAAAATCAGGAGCCGTTTCGTTAGGTTTTTTTTTCTTTTCGTTGCTTTTTTTTCCACCAGTCAGGCTCTGCAAGGTCTCGCTGAAGCTGTTGCTAAGCTACAGAGACGCTTGCAAGGTACGGCCAACTGTTTAGAAGCTGTACAGGGTTTGTTGCCAGATACGGAGCTCAAAATCTCCGTATGTTTCAACATTAGCGCTGGTTTGTCCGGCAGTTTTGATGGGACGGCAACAGCTCGGTCCCGTCGGTGCCGGATAGCACAAAGTTTCCTGTATATCAATCCTTGTGGAACAGTTCCTCAACAGGAGTCACACGAGGAAGGACAAGAGAAGAATACGAGGAAAAGAACACATCAACTTTTCAGACTAACCTCTTCCTGTACTTTTTGAATTTCTAATATACTATAACATTTGCTGCTAAGAAATGACGAGGCTAAATGACCAGTGCCGGATAGTTTGACATTATTCAAAGGGAACTGGACAAAAATGTGAAAGATAAAAAACAGAATTTAATCTGGATAAATGTCTGGTTAAGTATGATGTGGATAAGAACTGCTGACAATGGATGTGAACTGCTGACAATGGATGTGCCGGCATTAATAGACTGGATATGATCCACCATTCGCTCAATGCAAGTGGTGTCAACAAGGCTAATCAAGTACAGCACTGGGTTTTATGAAGGGCATTTGATTGCCATGTGAACAAATAGATTGAACTAACTCTTCTACTTTTCCATGGGGCTCCTGGAGAATGATGCTCAAGAGCAGACCTGTGACCCCAGAGTGTCACGCTCTCCTTTTCACCTATCCAACATACAAAAAGGGCGAGAATTGTCAACTCAGCTCCATCAAGCTTGCCCCACCCAATGGGATAGTGTAACATTGTACATCGACCACACTGGAAGAGGCAAAAAATAGACAAAGCCTGTGTGGCCAGTTAAGAAAAATTCTAGGAATTTCCTCTGCAACTTTTTATGACAATCAAGCACGCTGCCTATGACGCACCTCAATCTAAACTAATTAACTGGCAATATTCATATGCTGATGATCGTGCGGCACGTTGGAGAGACAATGAGGGAAAAGCAGGTTTGCTTCCAACACATCCACTCTCAGCACCCAAGAAAAGTCGAGTCCAGGGGTGTCATTAGAAGAGAGACTGCCTAATTTATATTGCAGTATGCTGGCGGTAGCAGGAGTACCATATTCCTGCTACCAAAAGCACACCATCGGCCTTTAGCACAACTTACTGGTAGTGTCCATTTGAAACAATCTGCAATTTATGCCACTTCACTTCAAGAGCACCCTGAGTGCGCAATATTAACAAACTTCAAACAAGATAGCTCAGCACCTATCAAAAACAATTAACTCTTTAAAAGGATCTGGATGAATATCTGTTTAAGTACAGGTCTTTATGCTGTTAGACAGAATGATTATGCAATACCATGGTTGCAGATCTGTTTGGTACATTATTAGTGGAATGCAACCATGCAGGGCCGAGTCATTTTGGATTATAGTAGTGACATCCAGGGGTCGGGGAAAATTCAGCTCATCTCTGTGGAAGTTTTACTTGTGATTATTTACCTCCCTCAGGAGATTATGCTGGGAAATCGATGACGGTGCAAGCTGTTTGCAGTCTGCTACAGGCAGCAGCTCGATAAACCACAATACAGGTAGACTATCCTTTATCCGAAAACCTCGGGACCAGCCGTGTTTCGGTTTTTGGAAAATTTCGGATTTCAGAAGGTATTTTATAAGACTGGAAATTTGTCGGGGGTGGGGGTCGGGGTCGGGGGGGGGGTCGGGGTCGGGATCGTGCGCACGACTTACGCTGAACGAAACCTTTCGGTTTTCAGAGGATTTCGGTTTTCGGAAGTGCGGATAAAGGATACACTATCCCTTATCCGAAAGGGTGGGGGGTCGGCGTCGTGCTCACGACTTACGCTGAACGAAAAAACCTTCGGTTTTTAGAGGGTTTCGGTTTTCGGAAGTTCGGACAAAGGGTAGTCGACCTGTAGTAGGATGCAAGATTCTAGCCATTATTCCTCCACTCCTTCCTTCTCACCCCTCACCCACACAAAGGCACTCAGCAGATAGCCCGGAACTTTCCAACAGACAGAAAACCAGAGAAAAGACATTCCCAGCCACTATAACACACTTTACAAAGCAGAACCGACAGAAGCCCTGGGTCGCTTGTCCAGTCAGAGAACCGTGAGTGATGCGGAAAAAGATTTTTTGGACCGCGGGGGTGGGGGGGGGGGGGCGGCAAGGCAGGGGAAAAGAGAAAAAGAGGGAGGAGAAAGGGAGGAACTTCAATTCTTTTTAAAAAGCTGTCCAATTTTTGTCTATAGGTTTGCCAGGCAGAAGTAGAAATTTTGTATGTGCAACACATACATATCCAGTGTGAATTTTACTTAATTGTCATATGGCTATGTAGTAAAAGGCTGCTGACATAAACAAGCTTTGGTCTAACTTTTGACATTTAAAAAAAAAATTAAACTGTTAAGAAAACTTGCCATTTAACCCCTCCACAGGACAGGATAGACAAAGATCATCATCACAGTGCTTCATGTCCAATTTAATTCAAACTGACATAACAGCTGCTCATAATTAAATAACTCCTGCAAGAACCAACTTGAATCCAGTTTTTCTCCTTGTGTTTGTGTCACACACACACACACACCGTTAATCTTGTGCAGACTCTGCCAACCTTATTACATAAGAACGCACACAGCACACTGACCGTCTGTTTTAGCAGCACATACGACGACAAAACAGTAAATAAGTGAAGTTGCCACACCATTCTTGTTGGGTTCGTTTAGGAATGTAGTACACAGACAGCCATTTCCAACAAAGCACACGGTCTCATCGGCCTATGCCTGGAGCGGTTTCTGTTCTCCCACCCCTCCCCCATCTCTTTTGTGGAAGAATTTACTCGTGTTTTTGCGCCAGTAAAACGCTCGTTCTGCCATCCTGACATCAACTATTGCAGCTGATTCAACTGGAAATGTTGGCTATGACAGCTCAGTAATAAAGATCACAGGCTGCAGAGTAACAATGAATTTTAAGTTAAAAGGCAAAAAATCTAAAATAGAAATGAATCATAAAGCTCACTGTATTTAGACATATTTGGAGCAATCTGGTCACTGATATAATTACTGGGGTTTAAATGAAGTGCCAGATTAAATATCTGCATTGAGATTTTTTTTTTAAACTGAATCCTCAAAATATGAATTAAAAACAGAAATTGCTGGAAATATTCAGCATTTCCTTCAGCAATTGAAAAAGAAAAGATTCTGGGTGGAGGCCTTTCATCAGTTCTCACAAACTAGTTCTGCCCAAAGCTGTCCTGTTTTCAGATGCTGACTCTTTGCATTTTGTATATTGTCCTTATGAAAAGGAGAGTTGTGCAGTAGTCACTACAGATGGGAAATACCTTAGACACAGGTCAGAATGTTATAATTGCATACAATTAAATTGATTATCTGTAATTTGTTTTTTTTTAATGATCATATAGGTGCTTGGCTTACACAAGTTTCTTTTGTTAAGTTAATTTTCTGGGAACACCACCACCTGCAAGTTCCCCTCCAAGTCACGCACCATCCCGACTTGGAAATATATCACCGTTCCTTCATCACTGGGTCAAAATCCCGGAACTTCCTCCCTAACAGCACTGTGGGAGTACCTTCACCACACGGACTGCAGCGGTTCAAGGCGGCGGCTCACCACCACCTTCTCAAGGGCAATGAGGGATGGGCAATAAATGTCGGCCTTGCCAGCGACGCCCACATCCCAAGAATGAATTTAAAAAACTGTACATTTTTCAACCTCAAAACACCAAATTTGACAGGAAGTGGATCTCTGGAGCTTTCTTCCATCTTCCACCAGCTTCTTCAGTAGCAAATTCATTAGTCAAAATAGAAATGTCAGACGCTTGTAACTTTACAAGTATATCCAATACCAATTATAAAAAACCCAAAATAAGCCACCTTCCACTCGGGTATGACCAACATGGATTCTGAAGAATCAGGTAAAGGTTAATTACAATAAGTGACCGCACCTGTTATTGCCTTGGGTGTTGCTGGCATTGCCTGCTCTAAGTGCAAGTTGCACAGGGCCCACAACTTCCATTTGCCCACAGAAATAGCAAGTCTTGTGCCATGCTTCAAATCTAAAATGGGATTTTAAACTTTCATGGTTATATTACCAAAAGCATACTTGCATCATGTGGAATTCCATCCACAATTCTTGTCCAACGTAGTTGAGGACCCATGACTCTTGCAAACGTTCAAAGACACAGTCTGAAAATTTGGAATTACACTTGGTCTCGACTCCCTGGCGGGCAATTGTCAAGCCTGAGCCTCATTAAATGATGCCAGTGAGCTGCCAGTGCCAAGCAAGCAGCCTGCTGCAGATTGCCAGTTCTGGGAGGGTAGTAAATCGTCCAGCCATCCAGCAGGATGGGCTGGGGTATGGGGCCTTAAACTGGCCAGCAGTGGGCCAGAGTTTCATTGAGGACCCAGAAGATGTTAATGCAGCTGTTATAAAATGATGACTCCTATATTTGGTTAATATGGCAGTGATGTTAATCCCTCCAGTGCCGGAGGAACAAGATTACAAGATAATTACAGATAAAAAAGAGCATTTGGCTCATCTTAATTCATCCCTCCAGAAAGACCCTACAATTCTACCCCCCACTTCAGTATTTAATGGTTTCTTAAATGATACCAGGATTTTCACCTCCACTGCTCTCGATCTGGAAGTCCATTCCAAATCTTGATCACTCTGAAGTTTCCCCGATATCAGTTTTCAATTGACCTTGTACCAGCTTGAGCTGGTGGCCACTTGCCCTACTCTAACCATATAAGTTCCCTCAGAACGGAGCCACGTTAAAGGTTTGAGCAGGTTAATTATGTGAGATGGGACAGGCTTGATGGACAAGCTGGTGTTTTTTTATATAGGTTAATAGGAATGTAGGAACAGGAGCAGGCCACTCAGCCCCCCTCGAGCCTGTTCCGCCATTCAATTAGATCATGGCTGGTCTGTATCTTCACTCCATTTACCCACCTTGGTTCCATATTCCTTAATACCCTTGCCTAACAAAAATCTATTCATCTCAGTTTTGAAATTTTCAATTGACCCCTCGCATCAACAGCTTTTTGGGGGAAATGGGACTGGAGTCTAACCAGAGCTTTATGTAACTGTAATATAACCTGTCCACGAGCTTTTAGATAGTATATAAACAAAAACAGAAACTGTTAATCAGAATTTGAAACTTTAAAAAGGTATATTGTCTAAAACTGAACATCTAAATGCTATAAAGTTGTTTTATATAAATAATACTTTCAGCCAATATTGCCAAAGTGGCAGCCAAGCTCTACATAAATATTACATTCATGGTGGATATTAAGGGTTTATATTTTAGCAATGTACTGGCAAAGTTTAAATAAAATTAGTTCAAAACATTACAATTCACTTTTAAGAGTTGCAGTTTTTCACTGGATTCATGCCAGTACTCAGATGAAACATGGTACTGTAACAAGAAAAATAACATCCCTCATGTCTTGATTTGGTTAAAGACTTGATTCACACACTACAACTCCCAAGGTTTAACGGAATTCCTAAATCCAGTGATTCCACCACTGCTCTTTCACCCTTTCATTCAAATTCTGTTCACCAGTTTATAATAAGGTGTGCACCCTAAGGATACACAAAGCGTGGAAAGTTACAATTTTAGTGACAGGCACAGCACATTGGCATTTCAAAGCACTGTGGAGCAGCAGTATTTTTAAAAGACAGACACAAATCACCAGTTCTTGGGAGATTTTCTCTCAGCCAATTACAAAGTAGCTGACAGTAACCTGGAATCAAATCACATGCCACCCAGGGAGAGAAAAATCGTATTGACTGTTTTGTAGAAACTTGTATTTTAACACCAAGAGTCCTGATGATCTCATCAGCAAAACCACCTTGAAAGAGTTACAGTCTCACAACCTGAAGGAGCTTGAATACACAGCAAAAACAGGACTACAGCACAAAGCTAACACTCCATTGATGATAAATCTACCTTAAAGGGGATTCTTTCTGTTTAATAACGTTTGGTGAACACAAAACAGTTTAACAAACAATGATGTAACTGCACAATCCTTTAATCACATGGACACATCACATTGTTTACACCTGATGTCATGGGGGAAACGTGCAGCTATCATTTCTCCCAGCTCCAAATTGGTTTTGTTGATGGATGGACACTAATATCACAATTCAACCATCATCTTGTATCTTTAAAAAAAACAAGCAGGCTGCCCCGATAAGTTAGTGGGTAATACACTGCCCAATCTGGTACAGAGCCAAACAGATCACAATAGTCCTAGATTCAATCCCAGTCTGTCCTGAGTTAGGAGATTCCAGCAATAACAGTAGGGGTAGGGGCACTGTCTCAGTGGGGCTAGGCTAGAATGGGTGAAAAGTCAGCCAAGTCTTTCTTTCCTCAAGGCAATCCAGTGATACCCACCCACCTTCCCTGGAAAGTGCTGGAGTGTCACTCACTGTTGAATAGCGCATGAATAATTTCCGTTGGGTGAGTTGCCAAAGGATAACACCACCATGGCACCAATTCCAACAAGCACCACACCTTTTGAAGTGAAATAAAATCATCAGACTGCTCACAAGCGTCAGCTGTGGCTCAGTTGGTAGCACACTCAGCGGAGTCAGAAGGTCGTGGATTCAAGTCCCACTCCAGAGACTTCAGCACTAAAATCTAGGCTGATAATACAGTGCAGTGCTGAGGGAGTGTTGCACTGTCGGAGGTGCAATCTTTCTGTTGAGACGTTAAACCGAGGCCCCGTCTGTCCTCTCGGGGATGTAAAAGATCCCATGGCACTATTTCAAAGAGCAAGGGAGTTCTCCCCGGTGACCTGGTCATTATTTACCCCGCAAGCAACATAACAAACAGATTATCTGGTCATCATCACATTGCTATTTGTGGGAGCTTGCTGTGTGCACGTCTGGACCAGTAGGAAACGCGGAAGCTATGTAGAAAATAACAAGACACCCGGGAACAAATGTCATAAGTCATCATAAACCAATACTCAATCTGTATTAACGGCCTATGGAAGAAAGCATTGGCCAGTAGGGCCAGGTTCAAACAGCAAAGTGCTTTAATTCGCTCTGTACCCCTGGATGAGATGGAGGATTTAAGGTTCCCACTCCTGGCTACAATCCAGTGATGGTGCTTGTGTGATGGCGGGTGAAAACAAGATTGTGCTTAGCCGTGATGCCCTCCACTTCTGAATAGCCAGCTGGCATTCAAGACTCTCGGCTAAAGAATGGCAAGGTATAGGAGGGCAGCAGGTGTCCATGGAACAATACTCCAACAATGGCCAATATTTTGGGGGCAGGGGGGAAACACAGAAAATTGAGGCATTGTTACAAACTTTAATTTTTTTTAAAAAAGGGCCTGGCAATGATTGCTTACCCATTGCAGCACCAGCAGCTGGCTCAAGTCAGAAATCCAAATTCTGCCAGTCTAGCAAATTTACAGAAGCTAAAAATGTACTTTACCTTTCTTTTTTACATACAGTTTCGCTGCAACATTTTGCAAAGGGCCTACATAAGGTTATTGAATGTGTGAGCACAATGCAGTGAACACTGGTTGACATCATCATGTGTTAAATGGACCATCAAATCGGTCACACCTCCAAGTGTTAAATTTATTGGTCTTGGCCAAACAGACTGTTGCTCATTTATATATATTTATATATATATTATATATATATATATGCCTGGCTAAATACATTATGACTTCATTGAGTACTTTTCAGAAAGCATTTCAGTAGCATCAAGTATTAGAGGAATTAACTCACCCTGCAGCCCGAAAAGGCCTCCACATTTAAAGAGAAGTTTATCAAAACATATTACTTCATGTCCTTAATACCACCAAACCCTGCTGTCCTCCAAATACTAGCAAACTAAAGAAAATAAGTTCCATTCCACTCTCCCAGTTTCTCCGTTGCATCTGTCCTGACGATGCCACTTTCCACACTAGTGCTTCCGTTATGTCTGTCTTTTTCCTCAACTGAGGATTCCCCTCCACCATGGCCCTCGACCGTGTCCGTCCCATTTCCCACACCACTTCTCTCACCCCTTCCCCTCCCTCCTAGAATCACGATAGAGTTCCCCTTGTCCTCACCTTCCACCCCACCAGCCTCCACATTCAATGGATCATTCTCCACCATCTCCATTGCGATGCCACCACCAAACACATCTTCCCCTCCTCCCCTCTCACCATTCCAAAGGGACTGTTCCCTCCCCCGATACCCTGGTCCACTCTTCAATCACCCACTCCCCTTCCCACGGCACCTTCCCGTGCAAGCGCAGGAGATGGAACACCTGTCCTTTCACCTCCTCCCTTCCTACCATCCAGGGCCCCAAACACTCTTTCCAGTTGAAACAGCAACTTACTTGTACTTTCAATTTGGTATACTGTATTCGCTGCTTACAATGCAGTCTCCTGTACATTGGGGAGACCAAACACAGATTGGGTGATCGCTTTGCTGAATACCTCCATTCAGTCTGCAAGCGTGACCCCGAGCTTCCGGTTGCTTGCCATTTTAATTCCCTGTCCCACTCCCACTCTGACCTCTGCCTCCTACTCTGTTCCAATTAAGCTCAGCGGAAGCTTGAGGAACAGCACCTCATCTTTCGATTAGGCATTTTATAGCCTTCCGGACTCAACATCGAGTTCAACAAATTCAGACCATAACTACTGCTCCCATTTTTCCAGACAGCAGGTGCTGGTAATGATTCTGCTGTTGCTTTTTACAGCTCGAGACCCCTTTTGCCTTTCACCATCATCCCTTTTGTCATTTAATCTCTCCTGTCTTCCACCCTATCACAGACCTTCCCTTTTGTTCTTTCCTCCTCCTCCCCCCCCCCCCCTGCCTCTGTACTTGTTTAAAACCTGTTACATCTTGAACTTCTGCCAGTTCTGACGAAAGGTCATCGACCTGAAATGTTAACTCCGTTCCTCTCGCCACAGATGCTGCCTGACCTGTTGAGTATTTCCAGCATTTTCTGTTTTTATTCCAGATTTTGCTTTTGTAAAGGAAATAAGTGCTCGAGCAGGGGGAGGTTGGCGGGCAAGGTGGGATGCAGAACAGATGGTCTCAATCTTAGTGAGAAAGAAGTCCATGAGCTCCTCGCACTTCTTGTTGGAGGTGAGGGTGGAGAGTTTGAGGAGATGGTTGGTAGTGGAGAGAAGCCACCGAAGAGGGTTATCTTTGCTCTCCAGGAAGATCCGGGAATAGTGAGCGGTATCTGGTGATAGATTGCTAAACAAATTGTGCACCGGATACACTCCGGTGTAGCCCCTGTACCAACAAGTCTGCACCTCTTGGACCTGGGGGAGTGAATGTAGGAGCCATACAAGGGGGAATGACTGCAATTGGAGAAAGTAAAAGCTTTGCTGGGTACAAGGGCATAAAAGGCGGAGGTGCAGAAGTATCATGGCAAATGGAGGGCCAACGGCTAGGCAATACAATTGGTTTATAACATATTATAAAGCAGGAATGGGGATGTTTGAGCATTACCAAAGATGACAGCGGGATTAAGTTCACTCAGCTATATTGATCTAACATGGTGTTGCTGTACCTGCCAGCACAACATGGAACTACTAACCTGGAGTATACTTAACCTAATATGCAGACTTGAACCCAAAACAGTCATGGATCCAAGAAGCTTTAGCCTTGACCCATTTCCAATTTCATCGGAAGCAGGCCACAGCACAAATAAAAACTCAAATAATTTCTTCATGTGCAGTACTAAGGAGTCACACAGGCCTGGATTTTGTAGTTGCAATGACGGCGAAACTATTAGTGTTCGCCATCATTACCCTGTGAAACTGACAGCAACTTCTGGCATCTGCACATGCACAGCTAAACGTGGAAATCCAGAAGTTGTTGTCAGTGATTCCCTGCTCCTGTTGAAGTCCCTGCAGACGCAATCTTTTAGAAATCAGTTGAACTGACGTGAGCTTCCCCTTATACGCTTTCATATCGCTGTTAAAAAAAAGGAAAGCCTTTTGAATGAGGCGTAACTGGTTTTAAATGACGTACTAAGTCATAACTACTGCTGAACAACTTCTCTGGCCCTGAAAAACTAATTTTATAGTTGTGGAATGTCAAATTTTTCCATTAGGATAAAAAAATACATAGGTTTTTAATATAATTTTTTTTTAAGTTTATGACATTTCAACTTCTACCTTAATCCCATGTGTATGTCCCAATCTTTATTTCGCTCTCTGTAAAATGTATAAAAAGTGAAAGATAATCACTGGTTTTTACTTCAATTCAATTCAATTTTATTTGCCATATGTACAAGTACAATGGAATGCTTACTCCCCGTGGGGACACGTCAGCTATTCTTACAGCGCCGTGTTCAGAAAGTCAATTCTTTGGCATCCAGTGGCAGTGGGAGCACGATGTCCCTCAGCCGCTCCGTCCTCCTCGTCACCGCGGCCTCCTCCTCACTGTTGCCGGCTCGGCTCCGTGTGGTGGCCTGCTTCTCCCGCTCACCCTCTGGCCACCATTCCCGGCTCCCCTCCTCCCAGTCGGACTGCGAGTCGCCGTGGCTGCTGCTGCTGCTCAATGCGCTGCCTCCTCCCGACTCGCCGAACACATCCTCCGGTCGCCGCGGCCTCCACCTCACCGTTGCCGGCTCCACGGTCCGACGGCCCGGGCCTGCTTCCGGTCCGGCCACCATGCTCGGCTCCCCTCCTCCCAGTCGGAATGCTTCCCCGCTAAGGAGCAGCCAGCCGATGTGCTCTAGCGGGTCGACGTGGCTGCTGCTGCGTCCCGATGCGCTGCGCTGCCTCCGCCTGGCTCGCCAAACATCTCGCTCCGGTTGCGGGAGCGAGCGGCGAGAGCGGGCCGCCCGAAGCAGGGAGAGTGCGCTAGCGCCAGACCGTCTCAGTCGCCATCTTGACTAGTTTGCTGTCTGTGGGAATTCTTCAATGTGATTGGCTGCTTAGCCTGCTTGTGAACATCACTGTTGCTGGACGCTGGAGCGCCCCTAGAGTTGTGCCAGAATCAAACTAACGTCGGGAAAGGTGAAATCCACGCCACAGAGATC
This sequence comes from Somniosus microcephalus, assembly GCF_052327205.1. Taxonomy (NCBI): domain Eukaryota; kingdom Metazoa; phylum Chordata; class Chondrichthyes; order Squaliformes; family Somniosidae; genus Somniosus; species Somniosus microcephalus. The sequence continues at coordinate 4,393,274 of NC_141013.1, read as the reverse complement.
ACTATATCTTTGCGGGCAGCATTCTACGAGGTCAACAGTGAGCACCGTCACTTCGCTGCTGACCGCAAGATCTGGCCATAACATCTGCTGGAAGGAGCTGTGCCACAATTGGCCTCAGAGCCTGAGCTACCAGGAGGGAAGAGAAAAATAAAGTTTTTTAGGATCACAGGTGACAGATGGAAGAAAAAAAAGCTCGGCTGCAATGCTATCCATAGTTCAATACCTGCGACACTCCCAGTTACAGCTCATATGCAAAGAATGGTCACTTGGGGATGTATCACAGGGCTGCCACCCCACTGCTGAACTGCACCCCAACGAACATCAGTGATTTCAAGAGCAATTCATTTCACCAGGTTTCGAAGCTCAGATTCTCCAAACACCTTACAGATCCACAAATATATAGGGCGCCTGAGCCACAAAAGGTTGGAGGTGCGTCTTATATGAAATGTAATTCTCAGAGGGGGCAAGGGGGAGGGAGAGAGAGATCCTTGAGGTACAATCTATATTTGCATCGATGCAGCACCAGAAAGAAAAGACATTTACACTGAATATTGTAGCAAGCTTTACCATCAAAATGAGTGGGAAGAAGTGAGACTGTAGTGACGTCATTATTGCAGCTTAGCCGACTGAAAACATTTGGCTTCCATTAAGCGCGATACAAAATGAGGTCAGGAGCATCAACACCAGATATAACGCAAGGGGCAGAGTCTAGTTTCAACATAGAAGATAGGAGCAGGAGTAGGCCATTCGGCCCCTCGAGCCTGCTCCGCCATTCCATGAGATCATGGCTGATCATCCAAACTCAGCACCCTGTCCCTGCCTTCTCCCCATATCCCTTGATCCCTTTAGCCTTAACACTAGCCACTCTCCAACAAAAAGACTTCTACCCCAAATAGCAGCGCTGAAGTTTTGCCAGCTTTATTATTTACTAGCTGAAGTGCCCGGCGGTGCGGAGGGATTTTTGAGGGCATGTTGTTGTTGGAAGAGAGAGAGCGACTGGGGGGGGGGGGGGGAAGAGAGAGACAGCGACTGGGGGGGAAGAGAGAGAGCGACTGGGGGGAAGGTGGGGGAAAGGGGCGGGGAGGGGGGAAAGGGGAGGGGGGAAAGGGGAGGGGGGGAAAGGGGAGGGGGGGAAAGGGGAGGGGGGGAAAGGGGAGGGGGGAAGGGGAGGGGGGGGAAGGGGAGGGGGGGAAGGGGAGGGGGGGAAAGGGGAGGGGGGGAAAGGGGAGGGGGAAAGGGGAGGGGGGGAAAGGGGAGGGGGGAAAGGGGAGGGGGGGAAAGGGGGGAGAGGGAAGGGGGGAGAGGGGAGGGGGAGGGGGGGGAGGGGGAGGGGGAGAGGGGCGGGGGGAGAGGGGCGGGGGGAGAGGGGCGGGGGAGAGGGGCGGGGGAGAGGGGGAGGCGGGGGGAGAGGGGGAGGGGCGGGGGGAGAGGGGGAGGGGCGGGGGGAAGGGGAGGGGCGGGGGGAAAGGGGAGGGGCGGGGGAAAGGGGAGGGGCGGGGAAAGGGGAGGGGCGGGGAAAGGGGAGGGGCGGGGGAAAGGGGAGGGGCGGGGAAAGGGAGGGGCGGGGGAAAGGGGAGGGGCGGGGGGCGAAAGGGGAGGGGCGGGGGGCGAAAGGGGAGGGGCGGGGGGCGAAAGGGGAGGGGCGGGGGCGAAAGGGGAGGGCGGGGCGAAGGGGAGGGGCGGGGCGAAGGGGAGGGCGGGGGCGAAAGGGGAGGGGCGGGCGAAAGGGGAGGGCGGGGCGAAAGGGGAGGGGCGGGGCGAAAGGGGAGGGGCGGGGCGAAAGGGGAGGGGCGGGGCGAAAGGGGAGGGGCGGGGCGAAAGGGGAGGGGCGGGGCGAAGGGGAGGGGCGGGGCGAAAGGGGAGGGGCGGGGCGAAAGGGGAGGGGCGGGGCGAAAGGGGAGGGGCGGGGCGAAAGGGGAGGGGCGGGGCGAAAGGGAGGGGCGGGGCGAAAGGGGAGGGGCGGGGCGAAAGGGGAGGGGCGGGGCGAAAGGGGAGGGGCGGGGCGAAAGGGGAGGGGCGGGGCGAAGGGGAGGGGCGGGGCGAAAGGGGAGGGGCGGGGCGAAAGGGGAGGGGCGGGGCGAAAGGGGAGGGGCGGGGCGAAAGGGGAGGGGCGGGGCGAAAGGGGAGGGGCGGGGCGAAAGGGGAGGGGCGGGGCGAAAGGGAGGGGCGGGGCGAAAGGGGAGGGGCGGGGCGAAAGGGGAGGGGCGGGGCGAAAGGGGAGGGCGGGGCGAAAGGGGAGGGGCGGGGCGAAAGGGGAGGGGCGGGGCGAAAGGGGAGGGGCGGGGCGAAAGGGGAGGGGCGGGGCGAAAGGGGAGGGGCGGGGCGAAAGGGGAGGGGCGGGGCGAAAGGGGAGGGGAGGGGCGAAAGGGGAGGGGCGAGAGGGGAGGGGAGGGGCGAGAGGGGAGGGGAGGGGCGAGAGGGGAGGGGAGGGGCGAGAGGGGAGGGGCGAAAGGGGAGGGGCGAAAGGGGAGGGGAGGGGCGAAAGGGGAGGGGAGGGGCGAAAGGGGAGGGGAGAAAGGGAGGGGGAAAGGGGAGGGGCGGGGGAAAGGGAGGGAGGGGCGAAAGGGGAGGGGAGGGGCGAAAGGGGAGGGGAGGGGGGAAAGGGGAGGGGCGGGGGAAAGGGGAGGGGCGGGGGAAAGGGAGGGGCGGGGGGAAAGGGGAGGGGCGGGGGGCGAAAGGGGAGGGGCGGGGGCGAAAGGGGAGGGGCGGGGGCGAAAGGGAGGGGCGGGGGGCGAAAGGGGAGGGGCGGGGGGCGAAAGGGGAGGCGGGGGGCGAAAGGGGAGGGGCGGGCGAAAGGGGAGGGGCGGGGCGAAAGGGAGGGGCGGGGCGAAAGGGGAGGGGCGGGGCGAAAGGGAGGGGCGGGGCGAAAAGGGAGGGGCGGGGCGAAAGGGGAGGGGCGGGGCGAAAGGGGAGGGGCGGGCGAAAGGGAGGGGCGGGGCGAAAGGGGAGGGGCGGGGCGAAAGGGGAGGGGCGGGCGAAAGGGGAGGGCGGGCGAAAGGGGAGGGCGGGCGAAAGGGGAGGGGCGGGGCGAAAGGGGAGGGGCGGGGCGAAAGGGGAGGGGCGGGGCGAAAGGGGAGGGCGGGGCGAAAGGGGAGGGGCGGGGCGAAAGGGGAGGGGCGGGGCGAAAGGGGAGGGGCGGGGCGAAAGGGGAGGGGCGGGGCGAAAGGGGAGGGGCGGGCGAAAGGGGAGGGGCGGGGCGAAAGGGGAGGGGCGGGGCGAAAGGGGAGGGGCGGGCGAAAGGGGAGGGGCGGGGCGAAAGGGGAGGGGCGGGGCGAAAGGGGAGGGGCGGCGAAAGGGGAGGGCGGGGCGAAAGGGGAGGGGCGGGGCGAAAGGGGAGGGCGGGGCGAAAGGGGAGGGCGGGGCGAAAGGGGAGGGGCGGGGCGAAAGGGGAGGGGCGGGGCGAAAGGGGAGGGGCGGGGCGAAAGGGGAGGGGCGGGGCGAAAGGGGAGGGGCGGGGCGAAAGGGGAGGGGCGGGGCGAAAGGGGAGGGGCGGGGCGAAAGGGGAGGGGCGGGGCGAAAGGGAGGGGCGGGGCGAAAGGGGAGGGGCGGGGCGAAAGGGGAGGGGCGGGGGCGAAAGGGGAGGGGCGGGGCGAAAGGGGAGGGGCGGGGCGAAAGGGGAGGGGCGAGGGGCGAAAGGGGAGGGGCGGGGCGAAAGGGGAGGGGCGGGGCGAAAGGGGAGGGGCGGGGCAAAAGGGGAGGGGCGGGGCGAAAGGGGAAGGGCGGGGCGAAAGGGGAGGGGAGGGGAGGGGGTGGAAAGGGGAGGGGGTGGAAAGGGGAGGGGCGGTGAGGAGGGGGGAGGAGGGGAGAGAGATGGGGGGAGGGGAGGGGGAGGGGGGGAGGGAGATGGGGGAGGGGAGGGGAGGGGGAGGGGGGAGGGGAGGGGAGGGGAGGGGGAGGGGGGGAGGGAGAGGGGGGAGGGAGAGGAGGGTGAGGGAGAGGAGGGGAGGGAGAGGAGGGGAGGGAGAGGAGGGGAGGGAGAGGAGGGGAGGGAGAGGAGGGGGAGGGAGGGGAGGGGGAGGGGAGGGGAGGGGGAGGGGTGGGGGACGTGCGGGGGAGAAAGGGAGGGGGGAGCCAGCAGACCCTCTCCCCTCTGCCGGCGATGGCTCCGCTGAGCTCCGTGCCGCCCCACGCACTGACATGCCGAGCACAGTGTTCCGGTCAGCCCGAGCCCCGCCCTCCCGAGGCCGGGCCTGAGGCGGCTTGAGACGCCGATTGCGGCTGGCCGGGCCCCGGGTTGCCTTGGTAACCCCCCTCCCCTCTCTGCCTCCTGATCTCCGGGACTGGGCCTCAGCAGCTTGAGACGGGCCGATTGCTGTAACCCTCTCCGCTCCCCCTCCCCTCCCGAGCCCCGCCCCGAATGAAGCGCGAGGAGCCTTGCAGTGAGCCCAGCCAGCCTTTACCAAGATGGCTGGCCGCTGGTTCGGAATCGGGCCAGCGGTGGAGGTGGGAGGAGCTTGCCACAAAACAATTGCCTAGGGTCCAGCATGGCTGGCAACAGACGCCAGGCTTCGAGGCCAACCTGCAAAAATGGGGAAGGTAGGAAAATTAATGAGATTAGATAAAAGATTTAGAAAGTAATTAACTTGTTTTTAAACAGTATGTGTTTTAAAAGCAACTTTTTTTTATACAGTCGCAGAAAGCGGGAAAAAGAAATGAAAAGTTTGGAATCAAGATGGCGGCGACTCACCTCAGTTCAGAACAATAAGGCCCACCCACACATACACCGATTGCTCGACCGTCAGGTCACCGAAGCGTAGGATTGGTCAATCGTCCCGTCACTCGACTCTAAGAGGGCCCGCCCGCACGCGCCTGAAACCCGCCCCCGCCACGCAGCGATTGGTTGACCGTCAGGTCGCTCAACGTACGATTGGTCGACCTCAACGTCACTCAATGCTAATGAGCAGATAATGAGCGGAATTTTGAACGTTTTTTCGATACCGCGGGCACAATTTTTTGTCTCACCGAAACGTAATACGCTTACGACCGTTCTGGAATCGTAAGCTTTCTTTTGATGCAACACATGTGTCGGTACGCTCTATAACTTTTGATTGTATAGCCGGACAGAGAGACATACCGTTTTATATATATAATACTAGCTGAAGTGCCCGGCGGTGCCAAGGCTTTTTCGAGGGCATGTTGTTGTTGGAAGAAAGAGAACGCGCGACTGGGGGGGGGGGAGAGAGAGCGACTGGGGGGAAGAGAGGAGAGCGACTGGGGGGGAAGAGAGAGAGCGACTGGGGGGGGAAGAGAGAGAGCGACTGGGGGGGGAAGAGAGAGAGCGACTGGGGGGGAAGAGAGAGAGCGACTGGGGGGGAAGAGAGAGAGCGACTGGGGGGGAGAGAGAGAGAGCGACTGGGGGGGGAAGAGAGAGAGCGACTGGGTGGGGGAAGAGAGGAGAGCGACTTGGGGGGGAAGAGAGAGAGCGACTTGGGGGGGAAGAGAGAGAGCGACTGGGGGGGAAGAGAGAGAGCGACTGGGGGGGGAAGAGAGAGAGCGACGGGGGGGGAAGAGAGAGAGCGACTGGGGGGGGAAGAGAGAGAGCGACTGGGGGGGGAAGAGAGAGAGCGACTGGGGGGGAAGAGAGAGAGCGACTGGGGGGGGAAGAGAGAGAGCGACTGGGGGGGGAAGAGAGAGAGCGACTGGGGGGGAAGAGAGAGAGCGACTGGGGGGGGAAGAGAGAGAGCGACTGGGGGGGAAGAGAGAGAGCGACTGGGGGGGAAGAGAGAGAGCGACTGGGGGGGAAGAGAGAGAGCGACTGGGGGGGAAGAGAGAGAGCGACTGGGGGGGGAAGAGAGAGAGCGACTGGGGGGGAAGAGAGAGAGCGACTGGGGGGGAAGAGAGAGAGCGACTGGGGGGGAAGAGAGAGAGCGACTGGGGGGGAAGAGAGAGAGCGACTGGGGGGGAAGAGAGAGAGCGAGCTGGGGGGGAAGAGAGAGAGCGACTGGGGGGGAAGAGAGAGAGCGACTGGGGGGGAAGAGAGAGAGCGACTGGGGGGGAAGAGAGAGCGCGACTGGGGGGGAAGAGAGAGCGCGACTGGGGGGGAAGAGAGAGAGCGACTGGGGGGGAAGAGAGAGAGCGACTGGGGGGGAAGAGAGAGCGCGACTGGGGGGGAAGAGAGAGCCGACTGGGGGAAGAGAGAGCGCGACTGGGGGGGAAGAGAGAGCGCGACTGGGGGGGGAAGAGAGAGAGCGACTGGGGGGGAAGAGAGAGAGCGACTGGGGGGGGAAGAGAGAGAGCGACTGGGGGGGGAAGAGAGAGAGCGACTGGGGGGGGGAAGAGGAGAGCGCGACTGGGGCGGGGGGAAGAGAGAGAGCGACTGGGGGGGGAAGAGAGAGAGCGACTGGGGGGGGAAGAGAGAGAGCGACTGGGGGGGGGGAAGAGAGAGAGCGACTGG